>NW_026067998.1:183397-184336 GCF_014885135.2 Alexandromys fortis
TCAAGTCCCCCTCCCTCGTCAGCCCAAGGAGCAATCAGGGTTCCCTGCCCTGTGGGAAGTCCAAGGACCACCCACCTCCATCCAGGTCTAGTCAGGTGAGCATCCACGGAACTGCCTAGGCTCCCACGAAACCAATAGGTACAGTAGGATCAAAAACCCATTGCCATTGATCTTGAGTTCTCAGTAGTCCTCCTTGTCCGCTATGATTAGCGAGCCCGGTTTTATCCCATGTTTTTTCAGACCCGGGCCAGCTGGCCTTGGTGAGTTCCCGATAGAACATCCCCATTGTCTCAGTGTGTGAGTGGAACATTGTAAACAGAAAATTCAAACTTAGTATGTGTGTAGGCTAATAATCAACTGAGTTGATTTTCTTTAGATGTTTTTGGTTTTAGATGTTTTTGGAGATTCTGATACTTAAAGTAACTGAGGCAACTTACATGAAAACATTGTCTTGAAGTGTGATAAAGTAAATTAAATCAACAAATGATTCCACTATTAAAAGCTAATTATTTGGTTGAATAGGAACTCAGATATTTCCTATTTTTTATCACATGATATTCTCTCAATAGCTAATTAATTTATTTATAAGTGACAATATGTTTATAAATTCTCTCAGTAATATTGACTTCATTTTATTCATTTCCTCATTATTTTCCAGATCTTCTTTCAGGCATATTTGTGTTATTTACAAGATTGCTCTCTATACAATAATATTTTAAAGGGTCAATAATTTGAACTAATTTAAATAACCCTAGAAGGAAATAAAACAAAATATTTCACAATGAGGATAACTGCCTGTTTTCTTTGTTGCAATATTTTATTAAATTTTATTGAAAAAAAATCATGCCATATAGTCTGAGCTTGGTTTTTTATCTCTCACAAAATCCCAGTCTCTCTCTCTCTCTCTCTCTCTCTCTCTCTCTCTCTCTCTCTCTCTCT
>NW_026067998.1:190565-194318 GCF_014885135.2 Alexandromys fortis
TCTCTCTCTCTCTCTCTCTCTCTCTCTCTCTGTCTCTCTCTCTCTGTCTCTCTCTCTCTGTCTCTCTCTCTCTGTCTCTCTCTCTCTCTCTCGTTCTCACTCTCTCTAACAAACAGGCAAACAAGTAAATACAAGCATGTTTTTAAATGCAAAAAATATGCCAACCCCTCACATATAAACACCTTTCCATAAAAACACAAAATTGGAAGCCATAATAGATGAATGAACCAACAGCAAGTAGTTATTACAGGAATCCATCCATCAATATGCCTCGTTTATTGGATGCTGAAAAATAAACATAGGGCTTTCTTCATGGTAGGTGAGCAGTCCACCAACGAAGTTACATGTACATTTTTGCATGCTAAAAGCCCAAGATCAAGGAACATTGTATTTTTAGTCTCTTTTAGGCACCATTATTTGTTTTAATGAATGTGTTCAGCACCTGTCACAACATGTGCAAGAGAGAGAGAGAAAGAATGCATGATGAGAGATGAAAGTCATAGGGTGAGCCAAAAGAGACCCATCCTTTAATCAGAATCCATTATTCAATGATCTTAGTTGCCGCCCACCGCGGCCCCGGTCTGCAAACTATGCGCTAGACCCCAGTTCGCGAGCTTCGGGAATGGGGCTGGAAGTTGAAAATACACACGCAGAGACAGACCGACACACAGACATTCAAACACTGATACCAAAGCCCCTCTTTATTAGCACCATGTAGGCTTAATTACACTGCAGTCAATGGCCAACAGGTGAAAATCCCCATCCTCTGATTCTCTAAGCTAGGCACAGCTTCTAGTAACTTCAATTAGAAGGTTCTAGGAGGGAAGAGCAGCTGAAGGCCAGGACTCATTAATCCCAACACTTAGTGTGGTTTCATTAAGAATTTCATAATATCTTCAAAGGGCATTAACTCTAATTACCTAATCACCTTCTACTGAGCATCCTGAATTGAGATTGCTATAGCCATGCACAGTGGGACACATGGGAGAAATGGTTCAACATCGGAGCTCTAAGAGTCAAACAAATTCACAACCACAGGAGCAATCTAAAGATAATAATGCACGATTTTGTACTATAACTTGCTATAACATTAGTTTGGCAACACTAGTCTTCATTCAGAGGGAAACAGGAATCTGTCCAAGTTGTCTTTTTTTTTTTTTTTTTTTTTTTTTTTTTTTTGTAAAAGAGAACTTGGAAAATATGTGATGTCATTTCAATGTGGGGAAAATAGTAAACATATATACACACATACAAAACATGTATATCTATATAAAATATATTAGTTTCTCCTATAGCTTATAGCTGCCTCATTCTTTATTATTTTTGGCAATAACTCCTCATTTTGTTATTCCATTTTTCCACATCAGATTTATTTTATGTTAGATAAGAAAGAATACAATTATTAGATTTGTCATCTCTTGACTATTTGTTCTACTTTCACTCTATGTCTTTGCTTCTGTGAAAAAATTGATCAAAATCATCTTGGGGTTGGGAGTTATTAGGTCTACACATCAAGGTCACAATCCATCACTGGATGCAGGCATTACAAAAACACAAAAAATTAAGCTACAGATAGAAGCTACGGATGAATTGTGCTGACTTTCCCACTGGTTCAATGTCTAGTAGCTCTGGACCAAACTATCTAGAAATGGATCTTCCTATGTCAAATAATAACCAATGTCTCTAAGAGACATTCCCAAAGCAAATTTGAAACAGATACTTTGTCAGTCAAGTGTTTCCTCTCAGATGGCTTAAATGGTATCAAGTTCACAAATATATATTTTAGGATATTGGTCAAATAAAGAACTTTGTACATCTTAGTGCATACAACTTGATAAAAACTCAGTATTTGAAGATTTGGAGTAATTGTGAGTTGGGAAAACATGGTAAACGATAATATTTCATTTGCAAAAGCAAGATGTGATGAAAAAGTATTTATTTATTCTATAGTACACTAAATGCTTTTTCTGTTCTTCAGGTTCTTGTTAATCATTGCTTTTTGAAAATATATACTTCTGCATCTAAGTTCATAAAGGCAGGACTGTGGTTATTTCCTTATTTTCTTTCTATTTTTTTGTGACAGAGATTTACATAGCAAGAATAGAAATTGAATAAGATTTCTTGTTTTATTTAGTTGTTTTTCCTTGTTTAAATTAAATAAAATATGTTCTGTTATAGTAACAATAAAATTTCTGACAAAATGGAAATTCTTAATTTTCATGATTTCACCTTAATGAAGTCAACAATGGAGAAGCATTACTCAGAATATCCCCTTTGAGAGAAAGATATATACAGAAATTAGAGGTGTATGTAATTCAATATTTAAATCACAAAACAATTTTTGTTTGAATTTTTGTTTTGAAAGTAAATATAAGCCAGGAATATATTTTGTCGACTGAATTTTCTTAGACTAAATTTTAACTTGACAGAAGTCATGAGAGACTAAACAACTTTAACTTGATAGACTCACAAATGACCTAACAAGTCACTTTATTTTTAAGCTACTTTCATGGACAAACTTATCCATGTTTATTTATGTTTTCTTAACTCTAGCTAAGGATAAAACTGTGCATATGGACACTAATGTTTAAGGCACTTCTTAACTACTGGAATATTGCAAAATATCCTCATGCAAAAATAAGTATTACCTCAGACATGATTACCATTTCAATAAAGATCAATACCCAAGGTGAGTAATGTCTCCAAACGTCTACTAAATATGCATATTTTTTGGACAATAATGAGTGTGTCATTCCTGAGGCCACCTTCAAGAATGGTGTAGGGAAAACAGTTGTGTCTGACAGTTAAAAAATGAATAATTTATTTACATTGACTTGGGAATTTTAGTCACACAGATTTTTATTTAAAAAAGTAATGACTTTACATGTGCATCTTGAGAAATGAAATTCATAAATATAGTTTTAATAACATTCTAAAAGCAAGATGTGATGAAAAAGTATTTATTTATTCTATAGTACACAAAATGCTTTTTCTGTTCTTCAGGTTCTTGTTAATCATTGCTTTTTGAAAATATATCTTTTGTACATACCTTTCTTAGAAGAAATAACAATAACCCTATAGGAAATTTCTAACCAAATTATTAGCTTCGGCAAAAAAATATCTTGATACGACTTTATTGCTGAAAATTCCCATTAAAAATTAATAACATTATTAAATGGCTAGCCTCTTTGGTAGACCATACTTCTGGTATTTCAGTTTGTCAGTAATTAAGTAGCTGTGTATTTTAAATTTTAAATAATACTTATTACTTGGGAATTATTGACATATTCACATGCATATAATAGTGTCTGTTTAAGTTATTATTACACTCTTATTAATAAGCTTCTAACTTCAGTTTTAATAATATATGAAAAGTTATAATTTTTTTCATGTTCTTAAAACTAAATTGTGCTTTGCATTGGATACGGTCTCACGGTGATATCTCGGGAATCTGGATATTGGGCATAACAATCTTTAATTTAGGTTTTATATCTGTTTCATAAACTATACCTAAAAAATAATGTACATAAAATAATTGTAGTAATTTATTAACATATTCTTCTTTTAAAAAGTCACTTCAATCAGGAGTGGTGGCATATGCCTTTAATCCCAGCAATCAGGAGGCAGAGGCAGGCGGATCTCTGTGAGTTTGAGGCCAGCCTGGTCTACAAGAGCTAGTTCCAGGACAAGATCTAAAGATACAGAGAAACCCCGTCTCGAAAAACCAAAACCAACCAACCAAACAAACAAAAA
>NW_026067998.1:199354-214305 GCF_014885135.2 Alexandromys fortis
GAGACAGGGTTTCTCTATGGCTTTGGAACCCATCCTGGAACTAGTTCTTATAGACCATGCTGGTCTCGAACTCACAGATCTGCCTGCCTCTGCCTCCCAAGTGCTGGGATTAAGAGTGTGCACCACCACTGCCTGGCTTATTTGCTCTTTCTTTGTGTGTGTGTGTGTGTGTGTGTGTGTGTGTGTGTGTGTGTGTAATGGATACAATATTCTGTCTGCATGTATGCCTGCAGGCTAGAAGAGGACACCAGACAACTGCCTACCTTAGATCCCTTTAAGTTATGAATATATTAGTGTAAACATTGTTTCATTGAACTTTTTAAGAATATTTTCTTACATACTTTATGTTCTTAAATGCTTTTTAGCTCTGTGATAATGTGTTTGCTTCCATTTCTAATATGAGAGCCAACAGACGAAGTGTAGGTAAGTCAACATTGGTCACAGTTTGTTAGATGGCATGGTACTGGTAAAACGGCTGGTTATGGTAGCCTTTGATAGTTCTGTGCATCCTACTTGTCCCCTGCCCTTGCATACTCCCTTGCTCAAAGTTCACTGTCAGTTCTTATTCTATACACACCATCCACAAAACTCCATCAACACTAGTGCAGTTCTTAGTTTTTTGTTCACCTAAGTGTTGTGTTTTACAAACTTTTTTTTTAAATCAGATAAAATGTACTTATTTCCACTTGTTTAACCAGAGCCCTGAACTAATGAATAACCACATTAAGGTTATTTAAAGGTCTTTAAATATTTGACAATATGGAATAATTTGAAAATTTGCTGATATTTTGCTTTTACTTAAAAGTATTAGTAGAATACTTTGTAATGAGTTTAACCACATTTTCATTGTAAACAAATCCCTTTAACCTGTGCATGTAAAACCACTTACTAAGTGAAGTCTTTAATCAAGAAGGAAACACTCTGGAAAGCTGGCACCATATTAAGTGCATCCCATGGCCTGGAGAGATGGCTCAGCAGTTAAGAGTACTTGATCCTTTCCAGGGGACCCAGATTCAGTTCCCAGCCTCCACAACCAGGCTTCTTAACCACCCATAACTTCAGTTTCAGAGGATCTGATTCTCTCTTTACTGACATCCTAAGGGGTCAAGAAAAAAGGCAGTTCAAAGACACTCCTAGAAACAAAACATCTATACCCTTTTTGGAAAAAGAAATAAAGAAAAAGAAGGGCTAATAATTAATTAGCATCAAAATCTCTATTTTTCTGTTTGTCAGCACCAAGCCAAAAAATTCTAAAGTCACATGTTCTTTGTCCACTTTCAAAATTTCTGGAGAGACACAATTACCTCTACAGTAGCTTGCGCAGCATCTCGGATGGATTTAAACCTTCAAAGTCCTTTAGACGGATTTGCACCTGTGCTTCTTTTATAGCTTTTGCTCTGTGTGAGAGAACTAAAACTGAGCAATTCTTATTGTTTAATATAAAACATTACCTAAAAAATCCAGTGTCTCAGAAATATCTTTCTATGACTGTATTTTCAGGCTATGAAGTCAGGAGTTAAAATATGTCAGGTGAGTTTGATACTATAAATATTTTCAGCCTCCTCCAAAAATATAAGGATTGGGTAGGTCTTACAAGAAAGTGGATAAAGAGAATTAACAAATTAATGAAATTCCTTGTTTACTTTTGTAATATTTTTCTCCATGATATTCATACATGCCCCTCGTAACTGACCTGTTAAGCTTCTATTTCTTTATTTGGAAAGCATACTGTTTCAGGTTCTCACCCTTTTGACTTGTAAATAATGACACCTGTCTGCAGTGGCACAGGCTCAAATACCAGAATTTTCATAGCATCTGAGGAGAGACTTGTTTTGTCTGCAACTGGTCTCAAACAATGAAAACCCTCAGTTGTTTCTGGTGTCATGGAGAATAATTTTTTTAGAAAACAGTTAGAAGTCTTGGTGAAATTTATATATAAAACATATTGAAATATTATCCAACCACTTCTGAATTTAGTCTACAAGTCTAGCAGTATATCAGAAATATACAACTTCTAGATAGCTCAGTTTTCTTAACAGTAAATTGAGTGAAAAATGATCTAATTTAAGTGATTGAAAAAGTAATATGTGAGTTAACTATAATAGTAAATATGAGATCAATGGAGCTATGATTACTCATTTAATTACATGCATATTCCCTTAAATTAAGGGCACAAAGTCCCCATAATATTAATAACAAAACTGGCAAATAAGAATTGGTAATATTATTTACTATTATTATTATTATTATTAAGTTTATACTTTTGTTAAAACATTTTTTCTTTTCCTTCCATCTAATCCTCCAAATAACCAATTTGTATTCTCTTTCAAATTCATGGTCTCTTTTTTTGATCAATTGTTATTTCACACATATATAAACACATTTATGTGTACACATAGATGTATATGTATACATATATTCATAAATATAACCTGTTCTAATATTTGGGGATTTGAACACCAACCTCAGTATTCCCCCAGGTCTCAGAATTGGATGTCTATGGCAAGTGAGAATCTGACTGTAAAAAAATTTAACTCAAGTATGTTAAGTCTGCATCTTTTTTATTTTTTCATGCAAAGGGAAAAATGAAATGAACGGGGTGCAGGGAAAAGGAAGAAGAAGGGGAAGAATAAGGAGATGAAAGAAAGAGAGTAAGGGAAAGGAATAGAAGAAGTGTAAGGAGAATAAGGGGTCATCTTCACAAGGTTTGTAGCTTTCACAGACAGAGCTGGGAAATTGTATATCAAAATCACAAAAATAGCAGGTAAAACCTGACAAAGCAGCACTCTTAAACAAGTAGTCCGAATCAGAATGAGCCAGCATTTAAGGGAAATACCTGACTTTCCAAACCATTAGAAAAAGTTATTAAACATCCCTGAATCCTGGATTCACCCATTCTCACTAGGTAATCTCTTTTGTGATAGCCAGTTTTGGGGATGTCCAGATCCGTTTGTTAGCAAAGGTGGGGTATGATGCCTTCCTGCTCAGTGTCTGTCTTCCATAGAAATTTCTATGTGGTCTGTTAGTAGGTAATTTTGTGGGGTTGACACTACCCCACATTTGACTGTTGGAAAAAAGTGAATGTTATAGTTCTAAGGCATCGTGGTGAGGGGAATGGAGCAATGTCATTCCATTGCCCATGCAGAAGTTACATTGCTGAGGTATTTTGGGAATGAATCCTATTTTGAAGGGAAGATTCATGGCTTCACAAGGTTTTTTGCAGATATGACAGTGACTTTTCCAAAAGACAAGTGTTCCTGCAACTCTGCAAAATGGGTGTCCCACAAGTTATAAACTTGTGAGTCTGCCTTTATGAATCTGTCAGCGATGTATCTTCTCTATAGTGTTGCGGGCTCCAACATTCTATCTGTATAATGTTACTTGTGTGTACACTGGATGTTTGGCACTGGACAACCAATTTGAGTGGTGTTCCTTTAGTCAGACTATTTCTCCCACTCCTATCTTTCAGTGGCCTATAGTTCCTATGACAGTTGAGGACTTGCAGGCTTTTCTTTATCCAGTTTGACATGATCATTGATGTTATCCTTGTTCAACTCATGTTGTGGTTGTCCTGTTGATGAGATCTTATGGATGTAGCTTCTGGCATTGCTAGCAGATTCTCACGGCAGATTCCCAGATTCTTGGGCTCTTACAATTCTACTTCCCTTCTTCTGAAATGCTCTGTGAACCTTATTTCAGGGAGAAAGATAAATGTAGAAGAAGGTTCTAGGAGGTTGTACAGGAATAGCAGGATATGAAGTGATCTGATAATCAATATGGGGAAATTGAGTACATTTAGGGAAGTAAATATAGGAGAAGAAGGGTGGTAGGTAAAATAGTATGAAGTATACATTAAAATGACAGGAGGAATCATGCTATAAACTATTTACACAAAAATCTATAATGTAAGTGTTTGCAAGTATAAATGTCCATATAAACGTTTTAATAAACTTTTAAAATCTTGTTTATGATGTTCCCTCCAAAATCCACTTAACAGAACCCCATTTCAAGACAAGAGAAGCACACGCCTTTAATCCCACTCAGGAAACAGAGGCAGGTGGATCTCTGTGAGTTCGAGGCCAGCCTGGTCTACAAGAGCTAGTTCCAGAACAGAAACCAAAAATCTATGGAGAAACCCTGTCTTGAAAAATCAAAAAAAAAAAAAAAGACATGAGAAACCTCTTTTAAGTTGTTAATCTGCACTGGCTAAGACTCTCTCAAAACACACAGCACACCGCTGTCGAATTTGGTGGAGTAAGATTTGATTTTAAATAATATTTTTATTAAATGTTTGATTTTTTATATATATGCAATATAGTCTCTTCATATTCATCCCCCACTATATCTCTCCAAATGTTCCTAGGACTATTCATCTGATCTCCCTCTTAGATTCATGTCTTTTACTGATGTTATTAATAATCCTAAATTTAATTAGTGATTTCTCTTAAAAGTAATATTCATGCTCAGTCTACTTTTGAGCCCTTTTAGATCAAGTATTGTTAATAATCTAGGAAATACATTGGTGTATCTAAAACTATGGTTCACAGGACACAATACATTTCATCATTCTTTAATAAGAAAAGGAATTATTTTATACATTTCATCCTCTAATAAATCTATTATAATGTTATAATATAGTCATGAAATAACCAGAAAAAAAGATATTTCATAGAGCAAGGAATATGGCTGGCATATTTATTTGATGCATATTGTTAAATAAAAACTGGAACATCAACAAAGTTCCTGGGAAAACATAGAAAAGGAAATCAAGAATAAAACATTAAGAAAAAAGAAAAGCTGAGAATTATTGTGAAAGTAGTCAGTGGGGAAGGAGTAAGATTAACATATGAGTAACAGACTGTGAATGTTGTAGTCGTGTATTTTTAAAAGTAGTTGTATATTCATACATATATATGTGTGTGTATATTAATAATTAATGAAAAAAGCCATGGATTCATAAAAGAAGGCATGTATTACAGGGTATTGAGGGAGGAAAAGAATGGGAGAAAAGATAAAATTATATTAACATCTCAAAAAGTAAAAATAATTAAATGAAGATCCAGTCTTTATAAACCCATGAGACTTTGTTAGTGATGCAATTGTCAGTCCACAGCACAACTAATTGTGAGGATGTTCTGAAAACAGCAGTTCCTTTTAGGTAGGAGTTCTATGTGGGTCATACATGCGATCACTGTAGGGATGATTATGGGAATCTTAAGTTTTGTTAATGATCGACACTACCTGTACTCAAGATGCAAGTCTTTATTTTCCTTCTACATCCTTAGTGCATCAAAGGAGATATCCATGACTGGAGAACTGGAATTTCCAACAAGCAATGCATTTTCCCCATTGATATCAGCTCCAGCATTTCTTTTGTAAATCTTAATAATATCCTCTTATGCCTTCAGTACTTAGTGGTGAGAAATGTTTGGCAGTGACATTTTCACTGTTTGCGTTGGGATGAGCTCTTACACGGGCATATATTACATGCTTGAAAAGAAAAGCTTCCATAAACATTTTGACATTTGATTGAGTTGACTAAATTTAAAACTATGACTTATTAAAATAACCTCTGGAGCCAGATTTCTCTTTAAATGCAGTGTTAAGAAATCTGTGGTTATAACTGCCAATGTTCCTTCTAGATGGATAACACATACTTCTTATGATGATTACCAGAAATCTCTATTATATCCTCACAATTCTGTGACAGATTTTTGGTAAAGTTATTTCCATTAAAAAGTACTAATTTTGAAAACTAATAACTTAAAACTGCCACATACACGAAAAATGGTCCACAAAACATTCTCCTTTCCTTCTGAAGGTTTTACAACGCATTGTTATCATTAACCAGTCTTTTAATATTAAACTTAAATGGCCAATTGAGACAAACAGTTATGAGACCATTCTTCCACCACTGATTAAGACTAGGGTGGCAGGTGTTAGGGATAATATTCATTTAGCCTTCTGAGCTTTATGGGCAGACTTGCTGACCTTGCCAGCTCCAGCAGCCTTCTTGTCCACAGCTTTGATGACACCCACAGCAACTGTCTGCCTCATGTCACAAACAGCAAAACGACCCAGTGGAGGATAGTCAGAGAAGCTCTCAACACACATGGGCTGGCCAGGAACCATATCAACAATGGCTGCATCAACGAATTTCAAGAATTTCGGGCCATCTTCCAGCTTCTTGCCAGAACGACGATCAATCTTTTCTTTAAACTCAGCAAACTTGCATGCTGTGTGAGCTGTGTGACAATCTAGTACAGAAGCATAGCCAGCACTAATTTGGCCTGGGTGGTTCAGGATAATCACCTAAGCAGTGAAGCCAGCAGCTTCCATTGGTGAGTCATTTTTGCTGTCACCAGCAACTTTGCCACGTCTAACATCTTTGACAGACACGTTCTTCACGTTGAAGCCCACGTTGTCCCCAGGAAGAGCGTCACTCAAAGCTTCACGGTGCATTTCAACAGACTTTACTTCTGTTGTCACACTGACTGGAGCAAAGGTCACCACCACGCCAGGTTTTAAAACACCTGTCGCCACTCGGCCCACAGGGACAGTCCCAATGCCACCAATTTTATAGACATCCTGGAGGGGCCGTCGCAGAGGCTTGTCAGTTGGACGAGTTGGTGGCAGGATACAATCCAAAGCTTCCAACAGGGTGGTCCCACTGGCACTACCATCTTTGCGAGTGACTTTCCATCCCTTGAACCAAGGCACATTAGCACTTGGCTCCAGCGTGTTGTCGCCATTCCAACCAGAAATTGGCACAAACGCTACTGTGTCAGGGTTGTACCCAATTTTCTTAATGTAGGTGCTGACTTCCTTAACAATTTCCTTGTATCTCTTCTGGCTGTAGGGTGGCTCGGTGGAATCCATTTAGTTGACACCAACAATTAGCTGTTTCACACCCAGGGTGTAAGCCAGAAGTGCATGCTCACGGGTCTGCCCATTCTTTGGAAATACTAGCTTTGAATTCACAAACACCAACAATGACAATCAGGACAGCACAGTCAGCCTGTGATGTGCCTGTAATAATGTTTTTGATGAAGTCTCTGCGTCCTGGGGCATCAATGATAGTCACATAGTACTTGATGTTCTCAAACTTCCACAGGGAGATGTCAATAGTGATACCACACTCACGCTAAGCTTTCAGTTTGTCCAAGACCCAGGCATACTTGAAGGAGCCTTTTCCCATCTCGGCAGCCTCCTTCTCAAACTTCTCGATGGTCCGTTTGTTGATTCCACCACACTTGTAGATGAGGTGGCGGGTTGTAGTGGACTCGCTGGAATCGATATGTCTAATGACGATGATGTTGATATGAGACTTTTCCTTTCCCATTTTGGCTTTGAATTAGCCGTGGTTTTCACAACACCTCCGTTCTGATGGCAAACCTGTTGCGAAAAAAGCTTTTTAAAACAATCTTATATTTTATATAAATCCCAGTTCTGTCTTTTTCTAGTCCTCTAGTTCCCCCAACCTTCTCCCTGACCCACCACCCATCCACTCCTCAGAGAGGGTGATGCCTCCTCTGTCCCATGTCCTTTACAAAGTCTGTCACATCACTGGAGGCAGGAGTAAGACCTTCTTCCTCTGTCTAGGGCGAGCAATGCATCCCTTTATAAAGAATTAACACCAAAGAGCCAGTTCAGGCACTAGAGATAAATACTGGTTTCACTCTTAGTGGCCCCACAAAATGTCAAAGTCACACAACTGTCACCCACACTCAGAAAACCTAGTTTAGTACTATATAGTTTCCCCAGCTGTCCATCTGGAGTCAGCAAGCTCCCACTTGCTTTGATCAACTGTTTTGTGGATTTCCCTATCTTGGTTTGGCCCCTTTTCTTATGGCCCCTTTTCTTATGGCCCCTTTTCTATGACTAGACTCCAGGAGTTTTGCCCAGTGTTTAGCTGTGGATCTCTGCATCTGCTTCCATCAGTTACTGATGAAGGTTCTAGGATGACAAATAAGGCAGTCATCAATCTGATTACAGGGGAAGGGCAGTTAAGGTATCCTCTCCACTATTGCCTAGGTTCTTAACTGGGGACTTCCTTGTGGATTTCTGGAAATTTCCCTAGATATTCCATGAAGAGACAACTTAGGTGTGGAGAGTCTAGTTAGTGGATATTGGGAGGGTAGGAGATATTGGGGGAGAAAAAAGGAGAGACAGAGAAAGAAAGAGAGAAATAGGGGTACAGGAAAAAAAAAGAAGAGAAAGTAGAAGGGAAGGGAAAGGACACAGAAAGCTGCCTCTTCAGAAGAGCAGACAGAGAGAGAGAAACGGAAAGAAAGTAGAGACCAGCTTGCCTCTGCAGGAAGGGGAAGATGAGGAGTTGTTGGAGCTTGTCTCTTAAAGGGATGGGGTACTAAAAGGAAAGGTTAGCAAAATTATAGCATCCCCATTTTTTCTAAATATAAAAAGGCGAGGAGTTAGGCATGGCTTTCTTTTTTTTTCTTTCCTTATAGCTTTCTTCCTTCTTTCCTTCTTCCCTCCCTTCCTTCCTTCATTTTTATTTTTTTATTTATTTTACATACAGACTACCAGAGAGAAACAGACTACAGTTTCCCCTCACTTCTCTCCTCGAATTCCTCCCTCAACTCCCTCCTGCCCCTCTTTCACTCTTCAGCTTCTGTTTAGAAAGGTACAGGCTCTGATGGGTATAATCAAAGCATGACATATAACTAACCTGGGCTCATAGGAGCTCACAGAATCTGTACCAAATTCCAGGGAACCTGCATGGAACCAATTTAGGCCTTCTACATATGTGTGACAGTTGTGTAGCTGGGTCTACTTGGGGGACTCCTAACCGTGGGAACAGGGGCTGTCCCTAACTCTTTGGCTGACCTTTGGGAACTATTCATCATACTGGGTTACCCTTAATATGAGGAATGGTGCTTAATCCTACCTCATCTTATTTGCTTCTTTTAATGAAACATTTTTTTTTATAACTTGAGGGACCCTATAGAATTCTCATGTTGCAAGAATCTCAGCGTTACCTCTACCCAACATAGCTTGAGGAAGCAAAATCAGCTATCAGTGAGCACTGTGAACTTGGAAAACAACTGTTATCCAGTCTAACCTTCCTAAAAAATGGTGACAATAGATGGTTTCTTGTTGTTACCTTGAAAATCTCTAAAGTCAGAGCGCTCTATGAAACCCTGGTCTGAATTCTGGCATATGAAAATATGTGATAACGAAAAGTTCTGTTGGATAGGCAATCTGAACTGTTATGTAAACATACCTGGGCAAAAACAAAAACAAAAGTAAATATTAGATTTTGTCTTAAAGGCCTCTTAAACACACAGACAAGATTTTATTTTCTAGTAGAAAATAGCTATTCTTTAGTATTGTGGCAGTTCTATAAATTCTCTTACATTTTTTGAGTATGATTGGTATAAATGAATTAAAGAATTAAAATAATTTGGGGGAGGTTTCCATTTTTATTAATGCTAATGTAAATGCTACAGTGACTAAAATATTAGTACATTTAAAGTCACTCTATAAGTGGAAGAAGCCAATCATAATGATTGATTGTATTTCCCAGCAGTTTTAGTGGTTTTTAAGGACTGTCACCAGACTGACATTTGTTAAATAGCAACTAATATATATCAAAATTGCTTCAATTTCAACAATGTTTCACTGGGTTTTAAATTCTGAAGAAAAACATTCTATTTAATTAACAAATTTGCACAGGATTCAAAATTTGACATGTAATTACTCTTTTGCCAAAATCCATATCAAATAAATAAAAATTCAAATAAAATAGCAAATATATTTTAATGGCAAGTTTATATATAAACTTCTTTACATACAAAGCATCATGTTCCCATTGTGATACTTGTCTTTAAGTGTAATGAATATTATGACATTGAATTTATTATAATGACCATTCTTCAAGAACTTTACAGTAAATTGGCAAAATGAGAATGAAACCATTTCAGCATAATAAACTTATAGAACACTACCTTGCATATACTAAGGCCCAATACATACTATTTGTCACTTTAAAATTGTAAAACTGCATGCAATATTGAAGTATTTAGTCTGAAAATATAGAATATTAGAAACATGAACTTACAAAATATAAGAAAAATTATTATTCAGGGATATAACAACATATTTTATTCCAAGTATATTTCCAGGTTTAATTATTATTATTTTTTTAGTTCAAGAGCATATAGTTATTAAAGAGCTACTTGTGATTCAAACAAAATTTAAGACCTTCAGAAGAAGTAATATTTTCTTAAAGATTCATCGTTATTTTTATTTAAGTCTATGTTGTGCATCTGAGTAGTCTTATGCATATGGAAGCCAGAGAGTGTTTCGGATCCTCTAGAGCTGATGTTACAGGGATTTGTGAGATGCTATCCTCTGTAAAAGCAGCAAGTGTTGTTAATTACTAAGCCATTTCTACAGCCTCAGGAAACATTTTAGAGTGGCGTCTGGTAGTATGGAAGGGATACTAAAAAACAGGCAGAGTCCAAGTACTGAATTGAAAGTTGACTAAAATTTAAGAAGCTATGAACGTGTTAGAATTTGGGCCAATATCTACCAGTTATTAGAAGGCAGATGGAATTGAATAAATAAATATGGCATGCAAGATTATGTGAACAGTCCATATACAAAACTGAAATGAAGAACATATGCTGCACTTCATTAAAACTTCTGCTTTTAAATCTATGCATAATAAAAAGATACATGCTATGCTCGAATTTGCATTCTTCATAACCATCTTGAGAATTTTCAACTTTTATGTTCTGAGCTTTCCCTTAAATTTTTCTCTGCCTTAACTTTACGTACCTGTGTGTTGCAAGGCACTGTTGCTATGACTGTAGATAGATGACAATCATGGAATTAAAAGCTAGAACTGGCCTCACTTCTTTGTCCAGCAGGGTAAAGATGCTTTTCTAAGAAAGAGCACACCAGTTGTTTATCAAGTACCAAAGGACCAGCCCTGGAAATATGCACTTACTAGTAACATTATATAGACTCAGAAGATTTTATTTGTGTGTTTAAAAGTGTGTGTGTGTGTGTATGTGTGCAACAAAAATAAAAGAGGCCATGAATTTGAAAGAAAGCTGGGAGCCTACATGTGACGGTTGAAAAAGAGAAAAAGGAAAGGAGAGTTATCTAATTATATCTTCATCTCGAAACTAGAAAGTAAACAAAAAAGTTTCTGAAGCTAGGCCTGATGGGATATGCCTTTAATGCCATTACTCTAGAAAGAGTGGCAGTCCTGTTCTACTTAGAAAGTTCTAGGCAATCTCTAGATGAGACTCTGTCTCATTAAATATATCGTCAATACCTGCATTAACATTCTGAATGGCAGCAAATGTCTTTGCACATTACCATAATGTTATATCCATTTAATAATATTTCATATATTCACTTAAATTTCTGAAGTAGTATATCCAGTTTAATGATTACAGGGCTTCATTGGCACCAGAATTAGTGCATAATTTTAAAGCTATTCACCCATAGCTATTGAAAAGCCTCTGTATTTTATTATGCAGAAAATATCAAGAGAATTCTGAGATAAGAATGGATAACCCCAGGAGGTAGGAGCTAATAAAGTCCTTAGGATATCTCTTTGGGCAATACAAATTTAAAAATAGTACAGTACAAATAATTTGGGAAGAATTATAATTCATTAATCCATTTGAAAGTGCTTATGTTGTATTTGGTTCAGAAAAGAGATTATGTGAAATATATCTTAACTGAAATAACTTGTCAGAGAATAATAAAGTTAATATGTCAGTATTTGTTTTTTGAACCATGTCAATAAAGAGAAAAGGGGTACATCTCTGATAGTATCAAGGTTATTAGATTTGGAAAAAGTAAATAAAACTATATATTGTAATGGGAGAACTTTTTTTCTAATTTATTATAATGGGAGAACTTTATATTATATTCACTCTAACTTATAATAGTGGGAGAACTTCACTCTATATTTATTTGACATAATACATCAAATTTAAAGTATGTACATTGGAGTACCTAAAATATCCATAGAGAGGAAACAAATGAGCATGAATCTGTAACATTCTACCTTTTTATAGAAAGTTTACAATAAAATGGAACATCTCAGCTTTCTAAAATGATAATATATTTCCTTCTTTAATTCTCTTTAATGTTGACCCACGTTATTTAAAGGGATGTACTGCTAATGCATGCAGGTTATTTTATATCTATTCTAAAAACGTATACCCTGACATATTGAGATGCCAAAAAAGGCATCTTATTATACTTAACAGAATCAGAAAAATATATTTCCTGAAAAACAAAACAAAAACAAATGAAATCAGAATTATTATACAATGTAAATATTGGCATAATAAAATATATGCCCATATTTTATTTTTCATCCTTTTCTTTCAATGAGAAGACAAAAGTATGGCTCCACTTTGCTTCAAAATCTCCTATATTAGCAAGAAAGTACTTTATATTTTTATGTAACTTTTAAAATCATGCCTGCATTCTCTGGAGAAATAATTAAGGAACGATATGTAGTGGGAGACAAAATAACAATAGAATTAATATTTTTTATCTTCTATGATGGCCTACCTATTTTAGAATAATGAAGTTTCCACATTGTGTTTTTTGGTCCAATTTTCAGTTATATAAAATCTATAAACCATACCTGCCTTATATGTGACTATAGAGTATGCAGTCAATACTTTTGATGGTAGGTATGGTTTTTATTTTAATTTATTTTATTTTTTTGAGAAATTGGTTAAAGAAGCTAAATATCTATGTGGAGTCTATGTTTTGTTTTTTGGCTGACCATACCTGAATAATCACACTGTTCAGCTAAATTAGCTAAGGCTTCTTACTAACTAACTCTTACATCTTAAATTAACCCATTTCTATTAATCTGTTTAAATGCCAGTAGGCTGTGATTTACTGGTGCTAACTTGTTACTCCTTTGGCAGCTACATGTCATCTCTTTGACTCTGCCTACTCTCTCTCTCTCTGTTTGATTTCCCACTTGACTTCACTCTGTTAAGGCATTGGCTAAAACTGCTTCTTTATTAACCAATGGTAATAAACATATTCACAGCATACAAAGGGGAATCCCACATAACATCACATTTTTTGTCTAAATAAAAAGGACGGTTTTAAATTTAACATAGTAAAATTACATATACAAAACAGTTGTCGAGCAATAATTATAGTTAAAATGTTTAGTCCACTTACATTTGGCAAATTAAGGAAAATATGTTATAATTTATCTTATCTTTGTGACTCTAAAGCTTTGTAACTAATTTATATTTTATCATAACTAAGGAAAACTATTATTGTAATGTTTATTCTTCACCTCCATCAATGATTCCAGAAGGATATAATATTACCTAAGTAAACAGGAAGTGTATTGTAAGCAACTTCCAAAGTTCTACAATTGACAAGGGCATCTTGCTGCCTGGACAGTCACCCAAAGTTTTCTGTAATGTTGGCATCCATTTTCAGTCTACAGGCCCATAATATCTGGCAGACTTTTCAGTGAAGCAATAAATCTCAAGATCGGTTCTGCTTTGTACTGGCAAAGTCCATCAGTTACTTTCTTCTGTGTCCTGCAGAATGTCTGGCAGTTTCTTCTATGAAACAGGAACCCCGAAGTACCATCTTTTTGGAAAGTTCAGCAATCACTTTTCTGATGGTTCTGCATGTCCAGTTCATACAACATACCATAAAATAGTTTAGAAAAGATCAAATTCTTGCCCAAATGACTAATCTTGTCATATTGAAGGCAAATTCATTAATAAATTTCTTCAATACCCATCAACCTCTCTGGCATAATTGGTATGACAGAAGCAGACATGTCTTATTGTTGACAAAAGTCCAAGTTCTTAGGTTCCTTTAATTGCCAAATTTCATCGTCTTTGAATTGTTGAAAAGTATCTATCTAGCTGCATTCCTAGCGTCATTAGTGGCAGGAAGGGGATGGTCCTGTTTCAGTTGAGGTTCATACTGATGTCATGGCTCCTGTTACTGCCTAAGGCCATGGAGATGCCTGGAGTCTGGACCAATAGCTGAGGCCATGATGTTATAGAAGGGTTATACTGCAGTTGGAGCTGTGCGGATCTGAGTGTCCTGTGCTACTCCCCTGGAACTTATTGACATCTGGGCCTGCCTAGGGCCATGTCTGGGTCAATGTCCCTGCAGCAGTCAGTGCTTCTGTTGCTATTTATGTGTATGTTTTCACTGACAGTTGTGTTATGTCCAGGGTCTAGATCACCACTTTCGTGTCTGAGGGCCATCCTGCAGTGTTTAATGCTGATATGAATGACCATCACTGCTACTTGGCATACATCTGAGTTCACGAAGATACAGAAGAACAGGTCGGGGTCCATGGTCTTACTATAGCCACAGTCTGTGTTGATGTCCTTGGGCCATGTAGCCATGAAAGGCCATAAGAACATCTATGTTCTGAGATGATATCTGTGGCCATGATGGGGACAAGGGATAGGCTACAGCCAGGCACATGCCCTTCTTCGTTACCTGTGCTGCCATTTAGGGCTATGCAATTTTCTGTCCCTAACTGCTGCAAAAGTACATGTCTGGGTCCATGAACCTACCATAGTCATCTTCTATGTTAATGCCTGTGTCTCCTGTTTCTACCGAAATGTGTGCAAAATGCTTGGGGTCTAGCCAAAACATGAGCCCATATTGGTACCTGAGGATTATGTTTCTGCCCAAGGTCACACAGATTGAGATGGCCTGTGCTACAACCCAGAGTCATCCTGATGTTCAGGTCTGAGTTGTGAATTAAAGCCATGTCTAGTGGGTTGCTGCACTGATGGAGATATAAGAAAGTCTTGTGAGTGAAGTATTTTTTGTTTGTTGGTTTTTGTTCTTTTTCCTTTCTTTTTGTTTAATTTTTTTAGTTATTCAACCTGTTTAATAATAGTCTACTCCAGAATTAGTAAATAATACAATTTCTTTTTTTT
>NW_026067998.1:214500-237249 GCF_014885135.2 Alexandromys fortis
ATATATCCCATTTAAAATTTTATTTTTTAATTAATTTCTACTTCATTTTCTTATATTTGTTTTTTCAGTTTTCCTTTGGTGGAGGACACTACAGGGGTGAAGGACAGATAAGGAGGGACTGGCAAATGAGTGTGATTGGGGTTCATGATGGAAAATTCCCAAAGAATCAATAAAAACATATCAAAACACATGTCAGGGAGTCTCCGAATACAGTAAAAATGAAAAAGAAATCAGAAAGAGACTTCTATTCACAATAACTTCTAACAATTCTAAAAATGTATGGAACATTAAAGCAATCTGTTGAAAGACCACTTCAATGAAATTTTAAACTGACGAAAGATATTGACGATTTCAATAGAAAATGAAAATATACTGTGCATATAGACTGGAAAAATTGACATTGCAAATATCACAATAGTACTAAAAGCAATATGGAGATTCAATACAAACACTGTCAGATTTCCATGACATTTTTCATAAAACTATATATCAATTCTACACTTCATAGTAAACACAAAGATTCTAAAGCGTCTAACACTCCTAAGCAGAAAATTATGCTGGAGTTTTCAAAAAGTAGGACAACAGACAGAAAAAAAAAAGGTGGCCAACAAAACTACTGTTTCTTGTGGATTTATTACTATTCAATAAAATCTGAAAGTATAGGACATTAATGTGTCTCTCTGTGTTTTGATAGAATATTCACATAAGTTACTTTGAAAATATATTTTGTCAGTTGTTCTTGTTTGCTTTTAGTCATTTCGCATTCACTACTATTTAGCCTTTCTTTTTCTTCTTTTACATGATAGGTTGTATTTACATGCACCAATTTATGAATAAATACATATGATTGGTTTGATTCTATGTATAAGGAATGATTCATTTTCTTTTTTTCTTTCTGAAATTATGTGACCTTAATATTATACACTCCAGCTCCATTATTTTTTGAAAATTTTATGATTGCAAGTTTCTTTAGAGCTGATTAGTATTCATATATATTCATGCATACACACACACACATGCACACACATATGTGTATTCACAATTTGTGTCTTTTTCTTTTTATGTACCTGCTGTGTGACAGGGCAAGCTATTTATATTTGACCCCCTAGGAAGAAGAACAGATAGCAAAAACAGAAAAGAAAATAATCAACCATTCAAAAGAATAAACTGTGAATTCTTTTAAAAAAACAGAATATTTATGTTCAATTTTCAATATCTATTCATCTGTTGATGAAAGGATGTTGGTTGTTATCATTTGCAATAGTAAATAAGACAGCAATAACTTGTATGTTATGACTGGAATTCTCTGGGTATATGCCTAGGAGTAAAAGAGCAGGATCATATGCTTGTTCTCCTCTTAAGTTTTGAAAGAAGAAGTTCTAAGAAGTATATAAAATTAAGTATTTTTATAGTTCTGACATTCATAGATTTTTCATTTTTAGTGGTGAACATGAGTTTAAATAAATATTCCATAGTGAAAATGTAAAGTTCTTTGTGCAGCTCCGCAGCTTCCCTTTGAATAGCTGCTCTAACCATACAGGAGTTCATTGAGTTGTATAATCTTTGAATCTGATTAATTTCAGTGTGTGATGTGTTTTATTTGCTACATTTTGTAATGAATTTAAAATAAAAAAATATAAAAATAAAATAAAAGTACTAAACTTTTAGAATCAGAGACTAAATGTCACAAAGTCAAAAAATAGCTTCATTAGTCCAAAATGCTGGAAATAAAAGAATGTGTCATCATATCCAGAAGTATAACAATTTTAAAATCAGATTCCCACAAAGTCTTAATGTACAACATGTACACAAGTCTGTGTAGTTATGTTACATGAATGTTTTCAAATACAATAATCACGAGTCCTCATTCCCAAATGAAATTCAAAAAGTAGTCTTTTACTACTCTTATTCTTATAAGCACTGAGGATTCCTGAGTCCCCCAAAAAACTTGAATATTTTACTTTATTACAAGTTTTGAAGGCTCATCTACCCTGAATCTTCTAACCTTTCTTAACTACTGATACAAATTAACTGCAATATACTTAATAGCAAATTTTGTTAGACTTTTCCACTGATGAAACAGAAATCTACTAATGATTTTACAAAACAGAGAAGTTTTAATTCTTTTTCATTCATAGTTTCATGTGCCAGTTTGTGCCTTCTCTTGTTTCTGGGCTTGTGGTGTGACAGTGCACAGCTTTTTTTTTTTAATCTTATATCATATTTGATCATCTAGGAAGAAAAAAAAAGAAAACCAAAAACAGAGCAGAGAAAACAAACCATTCAAAAACATAATTCAGTGACTTATATTTCATTTACACAGCCTTAAAATTACTTTATACTACCTGCAACCCAACCTATTGTACTAAAATTAGACAAGTCCTTCATTCATTGACTAGGTCAATGCTCAAATAACCCAATTCTCTCCTAATGATTGGAGAACAAATTGGATCCAAGTCTCAACTTGTGAACCTTTTAAAACAGTGGTAGATGGTAGTTTCAGATCATATTTATAATGTGCCTCAATGGTCTACTAAATACAAAAGAAAAAAAACATTAAATTTGAATATTGTTAAGTTGGTAATATGTGATTGAAATTGTCTTTGTTCAAAAAGAAGAATTTTTAAAGCACTTAAATGAGACATAAAATGACAGTAAAAATTTATTATCTAATTTATGTTCCTTACTCATGTGATTCTCAACTTTTCTTACTAGGAGAAACAATATGCTGAAATAGTCAGGAGCATTACACTTACTATAAACTTACTCATTGAGTCATCCCATCTTTTAATAACTGCAGATAGAAGGGAATAATGTCATGAAAACATGGGGAGCCCGGTCAACTGAGAAAAGTGATGAAACTCAAATGGATATTTGATTATCTAAAAGTCATTCTATTTTCAACCATTTTTAATTTTTAAAATTTTTAGCTTTATTCCTATTTAAAGAAATTATATGTATAAGACTACTAAAGTATATCAAATAAGAATGATTTTTTGTAAGCATAAATTTATATATGGCAAAAATCACCACCCAAAAGAGCAAATATTAAGAATAGTCTCTATTAGTAAGAAAAGTTTTATTCCTGCCATTATCAGGAAAAAAAGAAAATTTAAAATTTAGGGAAAAAAAATCCCTTCTTTGGAAAGCAAAAATGCCAAAGAAAAATCATATGTAGAAAAATATATCATGGTAGTAAACATGCCTAGTTTACCCTCAGATACTCTTTTTTTTTAATTGAGAAAAGGAAAAAAAAAGTTTCCGCCTCCTCCCAGCCTCCCATTTCCCTCGCCCTCCCCCCACTCTTCTCCCCCTCCCCCCACTCCTCTCCCCCTCCCTCTCCAATCCAAAGAGCAGTCAGGGTTCCCTGCCCTGTGGAAAGTCCAAGGTCCTCCCCCCTCCGTCCATGTCTAGGAAGGTGAACATCCAAACTGGCTAGGCTCCCACCAAGCCGGAACATGAAGTAGGATCAAAACCCCTTGCCATTGACCTTGGCTTCTCATCAGTCCTCATTGTTCGCCATGATCAGAGAGTCCGGTTTTATCCCATGCTTTTTCAGTCACAGTCCAGCTGGCCTTGGTGAGCTCCCAATAGATCAGCCCCACTGTCTCAGTGGGTGGGTGCACCCCCCGTGGTCCTGACATCCTTGCTCGTGTTCTCCCTCCATCTGCTCCTCATTGGGACCTTGGGAGCTCAGTCCAGTGCTCCAGTGTGGGTCTCTGTCTCTATCTCCATCCATCACCAGATGAAGGTTCTATGGTGATATGAAAGATATTCGTCAGTATTGCTATAGGATAGGGTCATTTCAGGTTCCCTATCCTCAGCTTCCCAAGGGACTAACTGGGGACATCGCCTTGGGCTCCTGGGAACCACTCTAGGTTCAAGTCTCTTGCCAACAATAACTCAGACATCTAGAGACCCTCAGATACTCTTACACAGTTTTATTTAATTCTGTGTTTCACAATTACTTTTATATGCTTTCTTAATGCATATTATTGATTACTCTAAAGGCATCTTGTATAGCAATTTTGATGAAAGAACATTCTCAATTTTTTTCTTTATTGAAAATAGATTTTTTACTGACATACAGCCTAATTTTGATTTCTGCTACTTCTACTTTCTCCAAGTTCCTCCTTACCTCCCTTCCTATTGGATTTGTTCTCTTTTTGTATTCCATTAGAAAGCAACCAAGCTCGTTATGGTTAAAAATAAAATATAATAAAATAAGATAAACTAACTTTTTGAAATTAGACAAAACATCCAAATGGAAGGAAAAAGTATAAAGTAAGGCAAAAGAAATAAAAGCCCACTTGATCACAAACTCAGGAATTCCACAAAAATACTACACTGATAGTGAAAATATATTCAAAAAGAACCAGGTACAGACAGACACATGCAGGCTCTGCACGTACTGTCTCAGAATGTGAATGCGTTTGTCATGGACCATCATGTGCTTATTTAGAAGTTCTTGTGTTCTTGGTGTCCTCCAATCCCTCTGGCTCTTACTTTCTCTTGTCTCAGTGTCTTCACTATTCCATGAACCTTGAGGGGAGGTAGTTGATGAAGACATCTGGTTTAGGGCTGAAAGGCTCCCATTCTCTGCATAATGTTTGACTGTAGGTCTCTCTATTTGTTCCCATCTGCTGCAGGAGAAAAAGGAGGAAGTATTCCGAGTTGAAAATAAAATTTAGGCAGATATTCTAAAATCCCTCTGATTGGACCATATATGAAAAAGTTGTAGTAACTAAGTTTTTCTCAATATATTCAAATTGACTAAAGAAATGTCAAGCATAATGATTTTCTTAGAAATTAAAAAACAACTTTATAACATTTTCCCAAGCAAGATGGCACAAAATTTGAATAGATGATTTTTTTGCTCAAAATTCAGCCGGAAATTTTAAAGAACCACAAAGCAAAAGTCACAGAAAACAAAAAGTCAAGTCTTGAATAAAAGATAAAAGATTGTGTATGTTGCATGGATTATTGAAGACACTGGGTGGAAAACTGAGGACTGCTTAATGTAATGAAACCTAAAAAGTGGGTGTCTGGAGCAAGTAAGGGATGCTGAGAGTGGAAGAAATATTCTTTTGAGAAATTTATACCAATTTGATTATGCGGTTCTAAATGTTCATCCATAAAAATATGAACATGTAAATACAAAGACTGAGCAATTTGTATTTATGTACTTAAGAGTAAAGATGTGTGTATACATACATAAATGTATGTCACAACAATAAATCTGAGAAGAGTCCATGAATTTGAAAGAGAGCAAGGAGAGTTAGAGAGGAGGATTTGGAGAGAGGAAAGGGAAGGTGAAAAATTTCCAATTATAATCTGAGTGAGAGAGGGGGGGTACAAAATATCTGTTTATTTTAATTAGCAAATAAAATATAAGATAAAAAATTTTAGAGCAAAATGTTACTCGTTATCAAAGAAAGAGCAGTCACTTCAAACATGATCACTGGAACAGAGGATATACTTAACCTATGAAGGTTCTTAGAGAATCCATCTTAAACATGACAGAGCTAAAAGTAATTATAAGGGCCAAATTAGCCTGAATGAGTTTTAATTATTTACCTACTATGATAGCCCATAAAAATTATGAAGTGCTACTGTTACTATCTACTGTTCTCATCAGAGCTGAGTCTGGACATGTATCTTTATTCTGAACCTCCAAAAAAGAGACACTAAAAACAAGTTGCTTTCAGTACTTTTAAGTAATAATATAAGCAGAATAATGATTCATCTAAAATGCATACAATTATAGGCCACATGAATATAGATAGGCATCTTGAATACAATATAGAAATATTTTTAGATAAATTTCACATGGCTGGATTTTATTTTCTTATTATGTTACCTGTGAAACAAAACTTCTCTGAAGGCTGAACTAACCAATAAATATTGAAGAGAGTATAAAAATGAAAGACTTTTTTTTAATTTGAGAAAGAAAAAAACAAGTAGAGCACAGGGTTTCAAAAACTTTGGAAACAATTTCAAATAAGAAAAACTTCACATCACATCACTATTTCATGTTGATGTCCAGATACATTTTAAATTAATTTCAACCATTTAGTAGGGAAGAGAAAAAGAGTGTAACTTAAAAGGAGGTGTAAAGAGACAAATGTATAAGGAAAAAGAAGGGTCATAGAAAATTAAAACCAAGGTTGTTTGATGAAGGTTTAAAGAATCATATTAATTTATATTTGCCAAAAATGTTCTATGCATAAAGTGTACGTGCACAGCCACACAGAACAGCATAACGTGTGTGTGTGTGTGTGTGTGTGTGTGTGTGTGTGTGTGTGAAGTTGTTTGGAATGACAATGTTCCCCATAAGAATCATATGCCATCACAAATTCCAGCACCAGGCACTAGACGCTTCTTTTTAGAAGACATGATCAGGGTAACCCAAATAATTCCCAATGCAATGTTGTCTATTGCAGTTGCCCTTGTCTGCCTCTGAAAGTTTGAAGTTAAGGTCCAATTGTTGAAGACACCACACATGTAAGACACAAGCCTTGGAATGTGCAAGCTGGGTCAAACCTGAATGCTTCCTTCCTATGTTTTATTGTTAATTGCAGTAAATAGTGTGACAAGAGCTGGCAAAAGTGGGAAGCAATTAATAGCCCTAAACCCCAGCAGTGATTAGCATGGCAACCACGCCATGAGGGAGCAATAAGTGGTAGTCACATGTAGTGGGGGAAGGAACAGCTAGCTGACTAATTGGACTTAGGGCACACTCCACAGGAAAAAAACTATGCCTGGTCCTAAAAATCAACTTCTTGGTTCAAGTGTAGTCATGAACCTTGATAAAATGATTCAATATCTAAATGTAATCTAATCTTCCCATTTGTAATATTACTAATAATAATTCTGTGCTACATTTCAAATCATATCCTCAGAGAGCTGTAGCTACTACCCCTCATCAAAAACCTTCTCTTTATTGCAAATGGATATCATTACAGAAAGTCATAACTGGACTTAACTCAGAGATCAGTGGATCGTGGTGAATCTAGTTCCAATGGATGCATATGTACACAACAGTCACTACACCTTTGTCTCAGATGACATTGTTAAGGAGGGTGTAGAATGCTTGGAAGAGACAGAATACCAAAAAAAAAAAAAACAGCTATGACATAATTTGTCCTAGAAATGACTGCATAAACAAAATGAAGTGATGGTAATATCATTAGACATGGAAATAAAATGGAAGAAGGATAATTCCATGGCATAAATCACCATACAAAGAACTCTTTGTAACTAATGACTACCAGAAGATGGATAATTAGTTTTTCCCAGTGATGTACCCCATTGTTGCTTATCTAATAAAACCGATCAGTCTTGAAACCATGTACATGTAAACTACAAAGATGAACTCAGCGGGATAAATTTATACTTCTCTGCACATATAAATATATGTATGTTTGAAGCAATAATGAAGAAAAGGATGTCATATTGAGAGGGGCAGCATGAAAGGAATTGAGGGAGGGGGCCTCACAGGATCTGTAGGGAGAAAACAGAAGATGGAAAGTGATGTCATTCTATTTTGATTAAAATATTAAAAAGTATTTTTTTAAGTAGTGGAAGAAATAGCTCTAAATCATTAGAGTGGGAAGAATGTAACTTTATGTTAACTGCAAGTGCCCCCTATAAATAGTATAAGATCTGTACTAGGACTTATAATTTTGAATTATCTACAACCATTATATCAAATAATATTTAATACATACTGAATGTATTAAATCATGTCATAAGTGAAGTGTCATGAATTTCAACCACAGTTTTTAACTATTCTCTTCCAAAAAGAAAGCTCCCAATTGTATTTGTATTAAGTATTTTGCACAATATTAGATGTTAGAAATCTAAACCGAGTAGCTTTTTTCTTATCTATATGGAAAGGGAAATAAAGGGCAGAACTCATTTTTGAAATGAGAGAAAAACAATGAATTATGGGCTACAGGTATGTATATGTGAAAATGTACTCAATGAGAGGCTACTCTGTACTGCTCCTGATTTTTCCATAAGAATACTTTTTTTTTTTTTTTTTTTGGAACTTAACCTACTAGTGTTTATAGATCCTCACCCAGATAGGAAGCATGGGTTTCATGGTATAGGCAAAGGTCACTTTCTATTGCAATTTCTTTCATTCTGTCTACATCTTCCACCAGGCTCTTAGATAAACTTTAAAATATTCCTTTTACAAAGACTGTATCATAATTTATACCTAAACTGAAGAACTCTCTAGTTACAGAGACAAACTAAGGATGCATTGTAACTTGTCTGCTGATACAACCTACATTGAATAAGAGAAATTTTAGTTCACATCTACTGTGAAATATTGTTTCCCTTTTACTAAGAATAGTTTATTTTTCTCTCATATAATTTATCCTAATTAATGGTTCGTGTACCTTGGCTCCTCCCAGTTCCTTCCCACCTCCCCTCCCATGAAGATCTAATCCCTTTCTGTCTCTCATTAGAAAATTAACAAGTTTATAAGGGATAGTAATAAATTAGGATATGATAAAGCAAGAGCTAACACATTGGAAATGGACAAAAGGGACAAGGAAATGAGCTGAAATGAAAGCATAAGAAATAGCAACCAACTCTTTCCCACACCATGGAATCCCATACAAATACTGAACAGGAAGCTATAATACATACAGAGAACCTGGCACAGAGCTATGCATTCCCTGTACACGCTGCCTCAGTACATGCTGAGGTCATGTGAATCACTGAGATCACGTGCGTGTCGATCATGCTGATTTAGAAGGTCATGCTTTCTTGATGCCTCACTCTCTTTCTGCTACCTCTAATATGAAAATGTTTCCTTCCAGAAATAAATAATAGAATGTAAAATGTGATTTGCAATTTACACAGATATATAATGAGCACAGTTGTTTGAGCACATGTGGAGGGATTTGAGTTTAGGAAAGGAAAAGCATGCGAGATCCATCTTAGGTACTGACGGGTGCCTTTGGGAAGGAGCTAAACTCACTGCTCTTTTTCTGCTCAAAAGTGAAAAGGCACAATGATATATAAGCATGTGATCCCATAATAAACAGTCTTGCGTCAAATTTCGTAAGTTCTGTTTTAAATGTTCATCTAGAACAATGTTTTACTGTTGCTACGTTAGATCAATTAATTTCAAGCTATAATTATATATTATAATTAAAATGAAAGAAAAGGTAAGAATTTGCTTATCTGACACAATTTCAATGTTTGCTTTTATTATTTTCACGTTTTATATGATTACGATGAATAATTTACATAGCTCATAACTCATAGTTTGTATAAATGCCAACCTGTCCAAGTTTAACAATTTTAAGCAATATGTGAAAAAAACAAGCATTGCAACTATATAATAAAATTTTCCTACTGCAGTAATTCCATTTGTTTGGAGTCTGACATTCATGAATAACTGATATGAATCTATTGCGCCACTGACCTGGAGATTGTTTCTGGAGGTGTGACTCAGCAGCAGAGCACTGGCCAGCATGAGTGAGAAGACTTTGGGCTCCGTAGCACTGAAAGGAATAGAGTATATCCTGTAGTCAAGAAAATAAATAAACATTAAATTAATTAATTAATTAATTAAACAATCTGGTCTATCTCTATGAATGGAGAAATTAAACTGCCATCCAATTGCCAAGAAAACACATATTCCAAGGAACACAAACGATACAATAAAGACATGGATCAATCAGGCATCAATGACAAAAGAAGAAAAGAGAGATACATATTGTGAACAAATATCTAGAACATGGACACATAAAGATAGAAGCCTACCGTAATACATGCTGATATCTCTATCAGTCCATCTAGCCTGTTCCATTTATTAGATGATTTTAACCTCATAGCTAGGAAGCAAAATTGTAAGACTCATTTCAAACTCAAATAATTATGACCCCAAAATGTAAAATGGTAGCCGGGCGATGGTGGCGCACGCCCTTAATCCCAGTACTAGGGAGGCAGAGGCAGGCGAATCTCTGTGAGTTCGAGACCAGCCTGGTCTACAGAGCTAGTGCCAGGACAGGCTCCAAAGCCACAGAGAAACCCTGTCTCGAAAAACCAAAAAAAAAAAAATGTAAAATGGTGACATAATATATGAAATTCAAAGAAAGTTTATAGGACCAAATCTTTAGAAACCACTTACAGTTTATTTTTAATTATTTCTCTTTTAGCTTATTCTTCTGTGATACAATGCAACCCCAACACAGCTTCTCTACCCTCCTCTCCTTCCAGTACCCCTGCAACCTCTGCCCCCCAGATCCTCTACTCCTCTCTTTCCCTTTAGAAAAGATCACGGTTCCCAAGGATATCAACCGAACATAACAAAATACAATACAATAATACTAAGCAAAACCCTTATATCAAGGCTTGATGGAGCAACAAAGTAGGAAGAAAAATGGTCCCAAAAGCAGGCAACAGAGTTCTAGATACCCCCCTAACTAGCTCTGTTTGGAGTCCCTTCCCCTCAGAAAACCAAGCTAAACAAACCGGATATATATGCAGAGGACTTAGGGCAGACCCATGAAAGTCATATGATTGTTGATTCAGTTTATGTAGTCCTATAGGCTATCCTTCCTCTGTTTTTTTCAGGGTTCCCCAAGTTCTACCTAAAATTTGACTGTGGGTTTCCCGCATCAGCTCCCATCAGGTGCCAGAGGAATCTTTTCTGATAACAACTGGTCTAGGCAAAGACCAAGGAGGAGAGCAGAATATCCCTCGGAATCATTTCATTGACTTAGTTTGAGTCATATTTGATTCTGCTCCAGGTTTCTGAGCCATCTTTCTTCCACTCTGCGTCATTCAGGTAGTGTCGGGCACGGGCTCCTTCTGGAATGGGCATCAAGTTTTTCTCTCCCACAAGCTATGAGCCCCCGTTGCCCCAGCCCATCTTTCAGGCAGGGAGGGTTGTGAGTACCAGGCTTTATGGCTGGATTGTTGTCTCACTCCCAGTGGATAACTTGTCTCGTTAGAGAAGATAGTCAGTTCAAACTTTGTATCTTCCATTACTAGAAGTCCTAATGAGGATCACCTTCAAAGGTTCCAGGAAGATTCTACTGGAATAATTTTCCACATCACCTTCCAAATGCCACCGATTCTAGTCGTATCTCCCCATAGCCTCTCCTACCCGTTCCTCACCCACCTGATCACTCCTGTTTCCAGAACCATCCAATCCGCCAGTATAATATATTCCATTTCTCTTTCTCCATGAGATTCATGAGTTCTCCTTAGAGACCTCATTGTTACTTAACATATCTAGGTCTGTGTATTGGCACATGATTATCCTTTACTAAACAACTAACATTCACGTGTAAGTGCGTAATACCAAGCTTTTCTTTCCGGGTCTAAACTGACTTGCTTATCATGATTTTATTCCGTTCCCATCCACTTGCCTGCAAATTTCATGATGTCATTGTTTTTAACAGCTGAGTAATTCTCCATTGTGTAAATATACCACATTTTATTTATCCATTCTTTCGTGGAAAAACAACCAGGTTTTACCAAATTTTAGGAATAGAGTTGTTGAGCTAGCATCCTTCTGACAGGATGAAGCATCTTTTGGATATAGGATTAAAAGGGTTCTCCTTACAATTATATCATCATGACTATATAAACTATATAACTAAGTTTCTTTAAACTTATAGTGTAAAGAAAGGAATTTTTGAAATAAATTGTTTTCCTACGCTGAGATACAGTAAACTTTTGTATATATTTTCCTTTTTATTTGTCTTTCTTTTATTCATTTCTTTGAGAATTTGGGTATTGTTTATCAAGAAAAACATGGTGTGATTTAAATGACAGTGAGATTTCTGATAAATAGTCCCAGCTTAAGGTGAATTGTTCCATTTCTCTCTCTTTTTTGGAATGCTGGAAACTCGATGCCTCCCTGAAGCAATAAGTGACACTATTGAAGGTAAACTTCCCCATGTGATAGGGATATGAAGCAAGACTGAGAAACTTCATGAAGAGTAGTAGAAATACCACTGCTCCAGAGTATGGGTGTGCAACGTCAAATTAGAGAAAAACAAAAGCTGTTTGATTGTAAATGAAATGAAACAATGCACACTATATCTTTGTATATTACTTAACTTCTATGGTTTGAATTTAATATTGATGCAATAATAGGAAAGCCATTAGAATTGAATCAAATTTTAAATAGCAGCTTCCCTTGGGGAGTAAACCCGTTTTGGTTTATTGATAGTTTTGACAATGAGAACAAATGTTCTTTTGTCTGTACTGTTTTACTATTTCTTTCTGTAGTAGCTGTTGTGGAAATCCAGCTGCTATGTGCAATTGTTTCCAATGATGTAAAAAACCTGTTTTCCATTGGTCAGTGAAAGACACTTCCCCTATGACAATTCTAGACATAAACCATTTTAATTGTTTTAACCAGCAGTGTTAGGAAGATACACCAGCATTGTCTTACTTTATGATTGTACTGTCTGTATTATCCTAATGCTAAAGAATACCACTCCACAACAGGAGGGCATCCTCCTTTCTCTCATATTGAAGTCTCAATCACCCCTTCAATCCCACATTTATGTGATGAATTTAATAACTGAAAAATGCATGTATGTGTGTTTCCAGTGTTCCACATCTATAATTCTCAAAATCCAATGGATAACCTTCAATATTTTTATTTATCTTCTAGTCATTGAGCTTCATGAACAAGCTAAACTCTGTTTCAGAATTAGAGCCTATTTGCTATTTTTCAATGTTAGATCTAACTTGCAAGTTTAGATTCTATGGCTTGCTTTTCTCTGGTAAATACATAGAAGAAAGCATCTGAAGGATGAAGGCAAAGGGAGAAGCATGAACTAAGAGGAAGATTAACGTAAAAGCAAAAATTCTGCTTTTTTTTCCATCTTAGAATATCAAAGAAATACAATCAAAACCCCATTTTCAGTCCTATTCTTACTAAGTCAACCTAGGCATAACATGTTGATTTTCCATGTCTTAGCCTTTCATTATGAAAGAAGTAAACTAGCTGGTTTATGCAGTAGGAAAATGCATTTTCAAAAGACTTTAGTCAACTACGGCTTCAAAAAAAATATAGAACGCACAGGAATATTAAATTAAGGAACTTGCAAAACACACATAGTAGAATACAAATGAAAGTGATGTCATGAAAAGTTGGTGGCTGTCATCTACAAGGCAGAAGACAGTTTTAGGGAAGAGTATATTTGAAATTCACTTAAGTACTACCGCAGGGGAAAACATCATCAACCATTCCCAAAACATTAAAAGATTAATTTTCTTTTTCTTATGACTATCGGCATATTATGTTTTGTAATTAGGTCACCCATGAAGCCATACTATGAGTAAAGGATAATTCAGGAAGTTGATGAGAAAATATACCTTTCAGCCATCTTGCTTTCAGCTTATGTGGACCTGACACTTGCGGCTGTGTGCAATGCATATTGTGCCAGCCAAATGATTTTCATAAGGACACAGTTATGTTGTCGGTTTCATTCCAAATTGAGGTCTTGGCTACAAAAGATTATTTCTTCCCGAATATGCACCACTCCATTCCACAGTATTTATATTTGATTTTGTTGAACATTTGGTTTCCGGTGTTGATTGGAAAATTCTTTGACAATAATTTTTTTAACCTTACTGAAGAAGGAACTAGAAATACTACATAAATAGAACACTAATAAATTCATCTACTTTGGTTGAACTGCAGAATCATTTTCCTAATTAGATAAATATACTTTCAATAATATTACATACTTATTGGTGCATTTCTCTAAGTTTGATGATCCTGTTCATATGGGCAGTTGCATAACATGATTGCACGCAGACTTTTTTTTTTAATTTTTCTGGGATTTTTCTTGTTCTTCTCAATCTCTTTCACACAAATGCAAATGTGTTTGCTCTTGCTTGCAAACATTTTGTGTAGTGTTTGTAATTTCCTTGTGTATAACAACTGCATATAATTAACAGAAGAAGGCATGTGTTTTTATGCAAAGTAAGAAAGTAACAAAATATGTATGGATCATTGTTTATTGATTAATCTAATCATATTATAATAAAGTTAACCATAGATTTGCATGACTAATTGATTAAAATATAATTTCTGATTAGATAATATTGACATTGCCAAAAATGCTCCTTAAAGACACCAAATAAGTCGTTATTCCTTAAAACAAATATGAAAGATATAGTAATTTTAAATATAATGAACTCTTCTTCTGATAATCAGAACAAAAAGTTAGAAATTCCATTATGTTGTTTATAATTCTATCAAAAACCTAAGAAGTATCAAATGCTAAAGCAAAAATGTGAATAGAAAGTATATTATTCTTTGAAAAAGAAACAAAATTAATTTTAAAATTAATAGTTAAGGTCAGTGAAAGAAATACACAAGAACAGCATTTGCTATTTAGAAAATTGCATTTCTTACTTATGAAAGGTTTTTAGAGTATTGGAGTATATATATGGTCTTTCAGGTAAGCATTATTTTCTTCTCTATATGATTTCAACCATAACAGGACACTCAATAATAAAAAAGAAATGCTTGAGGAAAATTTAAATAAAAAAGAAGAAATACATTTTTCCTGATTGATTTTTAGTATATGATGGCTTAAGAGAACTTTTTATTGTTATTGCTAATGGCCATGTTTCATACCATGAAATAGAGTTGTCTCTAGGATAAAAACGCAACATAAGGAAATATTAAGGATGAAATGCTCAAAAACCCATTAAGTCAATAATAAAAAGAAAGAATAATAAGATGCATTATATGTAGGTATATACGTATTTTATTAATATGAGAAAAGGAAAAAAGAGAACACATAATAAAAGTCAAAGGCAAGAAGTTTAGTAGAAGGGAATGAGAAAGAAAGGATAACAGTGTGCTATAAATTTAGAGGGGAGTAAAATTAATGATGAAATTTTAGTAGCTAAGGTACTCAACTAATATTTGTCTTTCAGGAGGAAAAACGAGAGAAAAGATCTAGACATTTGTAGAGCACTGGAGAGCAGACTAATAGCAGTTTATAAAAACTTGATAAGGAAATAGAGTGTTCATAGAATTAAAAATTGAACATAATAGAGTCCAGGTGTAATTTATAATACAATAATAAAATAGTTATAAGCACCTAAAATGTCTCCAAGAACGTATAGCACTGAAAAAAGAACAGTCTCGGTTACAAAAATGCTGAGAGAATATATGAAGGACATTATTGCAAGTATAAATCTACTCCCAGGAGACATCTCAATATTATAAAATATTTAAAAAAGAAATTGCGAGAGTTTTTGGCTACCTGGCAATTATTCATTGGATTACTTCGGTATAAGTGTATTTCTAATTATTTTTCTTAGTTAATTTCCTACTGCTTACATATAATAAAAGGCAACACATATTTTTCAAGAAAAAAGCACAAACACAATTGAAAGAAAAAAGTAAAAGGGATTGAGGAATGATTGACGAAGTAGGAGTGCTTGTTGTGAAAGCATCAGAAAATGAGTTTGAATAATGAATATTCTTGCAAAACCTAGGAATATATACAAGTATTTGTAGCCTCAGCACCAGGGTCGAGACAAGTGGGTCCTGGAAACTCAGTAAATAGACAACTCTGCCAACATGGTACCTATCAGGGTCAGTGAAAATTCCTGTCCCTAGAAAATAAAGTCTAGGGAGATAATGAATGACACCCAGTTTTTGCATCAGCCCCAATAGGAATACACACACACACACACACACACACACACACACACACACACATTTTTTTTTTTATTCTCCACAGGCAGTCAGCAAATAAAGGGCAGATGTACCTGAATTTATGTCATTAAAAAAATAGGCCTAAAAAGGGAAAAAAAACTGAAGCAAAGTTGAATTTAATATTGACAAGACCCCTTACAAAGTGGGCTTACAGAACGAAATATGAAATGTGTGCATTAATAATGCGTATCAAATAGGGAAAACAACAGAATTAAGAGAAAAATAGAGAGTTACACGAAGTTGTTGACTTTAACATTTTAATCACTGAGAGGAAAGATAGGCAAAGAAAAAAGAAACATAATTTGAGTAACACTATATATGACAAGTAATATTTATTACATAACAAATAAGAGGCTTATAAATGAAGGCTAAAGTAAAAATTTCTATAAAATTCAAAGAATAAAGACCAGGCTGTGGTGAATCAGTATACACATGACTGCACAAACCTCTATTTATTATGAAAACCCAGGTTTGAATGAGAGAACATTCAAAACATACTAAAAGCCTCCTCACTCCCACACGTGCTATGGCATGCACTGCATAAACACACACACAAACACATAAAAACATACACAATACATTATATTAAAACTTACAACAAAAAAATTATGCCAAGAAAGCCCCTTTGCAAAACGCATGCTCTTGAAAGTAAATTAAATGGTACTGTACTTGGAGAGTCGTGAAATTATTGTGAATTAGAACAAATATATCTTTTTAATATGAGTCAAAGAAAATAAAAATTTTAGAATAAAGCTATTAACATTGGAAATGTTAAATCTTGCTCTAAAATATAAAATATTAAGTCATTCTAATTGTATTGCTATAATACAATGAGCAGATATAGCACCAAATTTTTAAGTATATCAAGTCTATATTTTAAAGATTTACATTTTGAATAGGTATATTATATAATTGTTTAATTGTCATGGAAATTGGAAACCATGCAGAAATACATTACTACAAAAAATAATAAAAGTATGTTTATATATGTTTATAGTATAAAATATAACATAAAGAATCAATATTAAGCAGATATACATTATGAAAGCATGAAGAAATGTTCCAAAAATGATCATCTTTTAATTATTATAAAGAGAAGAAACAATTTATATACCAAATCGCCGTCTATATAAATTCATCATAAATCAATAGTTTTAAATGTAATAAAGCTGGATAGATCAGAGGTGGAATTGGAAGGACTCTTCTAACACACTGTATTTCCTGTATGAATTAGGAGACAAGTTCATATTCTAACAGTTGTCCAGGTAGAAAAATAAGGATGAAAAATCTTGACTCTAGATTATGTTCAAAACAAATATAATAATAAAAATTTCAGGCAGTATCGAGGTCCAGCTGAGGTCAGTGACTACGAATTTATATTGCTAACAGTCTTCTCAGTGGGTGATTTTCTCCAACAGTTTTACCTACCCAGTAGGAAGTCTGGAGAAATTTGATAGTGAATCAGTCACAAAAGGAAAGTAAGAAATCAGAAGTGTAAACAAGTGTACAGATACTTTTTCTAGGGTCATTAAAATACCCTAGAGCAATGGTTCACGACCTTTCTATTGCTATGATTATTCAATACAGTTCTTTATGTTGTGGCCCCGATCATATAATTATTTTCATTGCTACTTCATAATTATACTTTTGCTACTTTTGTGAATTGTAATGTACGTATCTGGTATGCAGGATATCTGATACGAATATAATCCTCTTTTGAAAGGATCTTATGATTCCCAAAGAATCACGGCCCACAGCTTGAGAACCACTGCCCCAAATTATCATATATTTATTAAACATATTGAGTGGTCCATAAAATAAACTGTGATTATAAACGTCAGAGATTATAAGAGATAAAGAAGTCAAAGATACGTTTGGACATCTAAGCACAAGGATAATCACAAGTAGTACTCTTGTAAAACGTACCTTGAACAGGGAGCTCTTATGTAAATTAGGAACGGATTTTAATTCTTGTGCTGACATTTGTAAATTGTTGAGTCAAGTCCTTTTCCCATCCTTTCAACAACCAGTGCTCTCCTGGTTGTTGAAACTGTTCTCACTCCTCTGCTGACTTAAAAAGTCATACATTTCGCCGGGCAGTGGTGGCACATGCCTTTAATCCCAGCACTCGGGAGGCAGAGGCAGGCGGATCTCTGTGAGTTCGAGGCCAGCCTGGTCTACAAGGGCTAATTCCAGGACAGGAACCTAAAAGCTACGGAGAAAACCTGTCTCGAAATAAAAAATAAAAATTAAAAAAAAAGACATACATTTCAAGATGTGGTTGCTTATGTGGCTAGAAATTCTTAATAGAATTTAATCTTGCCAAAAGTACACAGACAATAATGGAATGTGAAAAAAAAGTTTGATTTCTGACTAAAATTCCCAAGAGCTAATGGTTTAATTTTAATTATATATAGTCTCTCATCAAAATCTTTTAATTTGGAATCTAACTGTTGTCAAGAATAAATGTTTATATCTCTATATAAGAAAAATGTAGAATGCATGAATACTTACTACTTTCTTAATGATTTTATTATATTAAATAGGACTATTATTCCCTTCATTATCTAAATTTTCGGGCTTCCTCTTTTCTACCTATGGAGTTTATTCCATCAAAAATATATAGCTTTTATTACTGGGAGTAAAGATAATGAAAACCAAATTACTTTTGGATCCAATTCTTCTAAAAACTATACAACAAATATTAAACAAACCATAATGTTTATAAACAAGTGAGGATGACATTAAAAATATAAGTACTTCATGCTTAATACTTTTTCTGGCACTTGAAGATGTAACTCAGTAAGTCACAAATGTGATATTTTGATAACAGTTCAAAAGAAAAACATTTGATTGGTTCAAATGACAAAATTAAATCACCATAAGTAAAGTTTCTGTCTAAAATCTTTTAAATTTTGCAAAAATGAATGTAGCCTTAATTATGTGTTTATTATGAAGGTGAAACATGAAAAGAACTCTGGGAAATGCTTTGATACAAGTGAAATTCAGATTTAATGTTGTCTTCATATTACATGACAGCTAAAAGAGATGGAAATAACAGGTATAAAGTGGTAAAATTATTTACATTCATATACATGTGTATATATTATATAAACATACATATATGACATATATGGTGTGTGAAGTAAATTTTTCTAGCAATTGGTATTTTGTTTAATGCCTGATTCTCTTCAAATGAGAAACCAAATATGTAATAAAGAAATTCACATGAATCAATCACCTATGAAAACATAACATTCATGTACATTTAATATTACCTATGGAACATGTAATACAATGCACTTACTCATACATATATGGTCTATTTTCCAGTCTCCTTTGCCCAGTTACTTAGCTAGATAATAGTGAACACTGTGTAATAAGTTTTGAGAGAAATATTCATTGGTTGAAGTGTTACACCTGTACCACTTGGAACTGTGATCCGGCAAGGGTCTGGGATTAAAAACCAAAAAGACATATGGGTCCCCCTTGAAACAAGAATGCCAGTTTAATTGTGTTCCAGGGCAGCTTATATAGGGCTCTCTCTGACTAATAGCTACTCCCTAGCTCTGGGGACTTTTCAGCTGTTAGCCCACAAGAAATCATTTCCTTGCCATCAGAAACTCGTGAGGGTCTCATGCCCACAGCAGCTGCAAGTACAGGAAAACAAGCCATTTACTCGACAGGCAAAGAGACATAGAAAATTCAGGTCCAGGGTTCCACAGTCCCAACAACAATTGAAGCAAAATTTTTCTTGTTATCTTGGAGGAAGTCTCCCTTGATAACCTAGAACAGAAGTGATCTCTTTTTTTTTGAGCAAAAACAATCTACAAAGATGTAAATTCTAATAAACAAAACCTGTGTTCCTCCATAAAAGACTTTGCCATAGTAATAGAGATTAAGATGCAAATATATATGCAGATTGGCATATGATAACCTCATGTGTTCACTCTATCATCTGTATTTAAAGTACAGAATCAAAACATGTATGATATATTATAATAGGGTGTTACGGTTTCATGAGGTTAAAGAATAGAATATTTCTGACATACTTCTCAAGTTATAAAGCTTAGTTAACTTGTTGGTTGGTGGCGGCAAATGCCTTTAAAACCAGCACTGAGAAGGCAGAGACAGGCAGGTCTTTGTGAGTTCAAGGCCAGCCTGGTCTACAGAGTTGGTTCCATTACAAGCTCCAAAGCTACAGGGAAACCCTGTCTTGAAGAAAAAAAAAAAAAAACTTAGTTAACTCTTGATTATAGCTTCATTGCTTAAATAAAAAAATTAAACACATGGTTCCCATCACCTGGCAGGCTATTTGCATCCATCAAGCTTTTGTTACCTGCTGATAAAATTACACCTTAACACTTTTTTTGCGTCACGCATAACATATTCAAATTGCTTTAAAAGTCTTATTTAAAGTATTTGAAAACTGTTTGCTTCAATTAGAAATTATCAATATCAATGGAAGCATAAAATAGAACATATTATTAACATTATGCGTTAGCAAATCAAAGTAACATGAGTTTCTATTCTAATGTAGGTTATGGTAAGATTTAAAATCAAAACATCAATTTTCAAGGACAAGATATATGTGTATATGATATATACATGCTATATAACAAATGCACAGATATATGCCATTGTGCTATGCTTTTTCTAGAAGTGGTTTCACAACCACTTTTTTTTTTTGCTTTGCTATACAAAAAATTAAAGACATCATTTTACAAGGAGAAAAATCTTGATTTCTCATCATTACAGTGTTTATGGAAAGTATTCAGAAATACTTATTCAAGTTCTGAACGTAGATTTGACTTTTGTCTTCATTTTTGTTTCATATTTATGTATAACAAAGATAAGTTTCTATTATAGGATTTAAACTACTTCAGCTGTTTAACAATGAATCAATGACCTCTTAGAATTCACAGGTTTTCACCTTGCTGTTTCAATTGAACATAATAAGAGAATACAATAAACTAAAGAAAACAACATGCCCTGACTACCTCTTTAATCAAAGGTCTGATCAACACTGAAGAGGCTACTTCCAAGGACAGATGGCTGCAGGAGAGCTCATCCAAGATATCCAAACAGATGTCTGTCCTGAGGTCATCCGACTGCAGATTAAAAATGTGCAAATGTTAATCCAGATCTGAGCTACATGGCCTTATTTTCAGCAAAATTGGATTGAATAAATAACCTAATTTTGAATGTTTGTTTTCAAGAAGTCACAGCTTTTTCTAAATTGAAGGCTGGAATAGTTATTATTATACAACATATAATCTACCATTAACATTTTAAAATGCTCAAGAACAGTTTGCACACTGTTTTGCTACATTCAAACATTTTCTATAGAGAACATTACAAAAATTCTTTTTGGTCAAATTTATGTTAGTTATAACATAAAAATTGTACACAGAACTCAAAGTGGCCAATATTTCATGCACAAGGCTTTCACATGATCAAGACAGCAAAAGTTTCATCATGGAAGGAGGAGATGACTAATACCCAACTCTTAGTCAGAAGGTAGTGACATTTAATGACTGCTCAAGGAGAAAGTGTTGCAAGAGGAGGGGGCCCTTTGCTTGTCCTTGACGCCCAGATAGCTTACACCCAAAATAACCACACAGAAACTGTATTCATTAAAATACTGCTTGGCCATTAGCTCTAACTTCTTATTGGCCAGCTCTTACGTCTTAATTTAAACCATTTCTATTAATATGTATCGCCACATGACTGTGCCTTCCTGGCAAGATTCTAACCAGAATTCATCTCATGCAGAGTGTCTCTCACTCTGTCCTTCTTCCCAGCATTCAGTTCTGTCTTCTCCACCTTTCTAAGTTCTGTCCTATCAGACCAAGCAGTTTCCTTATTGATTAACCAATGAAAGCAACACACAAACAGAAGGAACTCCTACACCAAGGAGCTGGTAAGATTTCTTCAGGAGTGTGTCTCCTGAAATGTTACCCATGTTCCATTAGATGGTTCTTCACCAGTGTACACACAGGCAGCACTAAGTGGACTCAGAGAGTTGAAGAAAATCAAACAGTACACCTGAAAGTTGGGAGGGAACAGTTTGGAAGGGACCAAGAAAAAGATAGGAAGGATAAAAATATGGATTTTAAAAATACATATTATATGCTTATATGCAATTCTCCATAAAAGTTAGTTAATTATGACTATTTAGAAAAATAGAGCATTTGCTCAATTGTTAACTATCTGATTTCAGTATTTGAGTGGCTATTTAGTAAAGTTTTATCTGTTTGTTATATATAAACCAACCAAAATTTGTATTATCATAAATATTCAACTATATTGAATCTTTAGACATTTTATTTTCTATTCAAAAACTACTTATGGAAATCTGATATATGCCAGTAGAATTTCCTATTAACTATCAAGGTCACCACTAACTATTAGACATAAGGCAGAGAAAGTGAGTTGGGGTGCTTTGCATCATAATGTAATGGTAGAGCCTATAACAACCACAACTGATATGAATGTGACTGAAAAAAATATTTTGAGAGACATTTGTAATACATATTTTACATGGTATATAAATGCACATACATGACAATAATTCAATGCTTTGAGTTATTCAGAATAGTTCAGGTCTACAGATTTACCCTTACATTTCTTCAATTATCCTCTGAGCTAAATCTCTAATCTTTGGTTGCATTTTTTTGTGTGTAATGTCAATATAACCCATAAAACAATAACACATATGATTTCCTTCAGTATCATAAACAAAGGGATGAGTTCTGAACATGATTTATTTTCTTTTCTTATCTAAAATGTCTTATTCTAAACGAAAGCTCTAAAAATTCGATATTTTATTCAGAATTTTAAAAATAGGGTAATTTGAAAAAGCATGGGATAAAACCGGACTCTCTGAATATGGCGGACAATGAGGGCTGCTGAGAAGCCAAGGACAATGCCACTGGGTTTTGATCCTACTTCATGTTCTGGCTTTGTGCGAGCCTAGCCAGTTTGGATGTTCACCTTCCTAGACCAGGATGGAG
>NW_026067998.1:237265-238273 GCF_014885135.2 Alexandromys fortis
GAGACGGGGAGGGAAATGGGAGGCGGGGAGGAGGCGGAAAAAAATATTTTTTCAATAAAAAATTATATTTAAAAAATAAATAAATAAATAAAAATAGGGTAATTTAGATACACAATGTCAAATTATAGTTATTTACTTCAGCCACATTCTTGGAATTTTATCTTTAATCTTAACAAAATTCTCTAAGTTTAATGACATTAATATGACACAGAACATAGGAAAAGAGTGAGTCAAAGCACATATGATGGCTGATTATGAAACATGTTTTGCTTTTTTCAGAGTGTTATGTTAATTATTTCTAGTTCATGCACCAGTGGTTTCAAACCACTTCTAAATAGCATTTTGATGAATAAAAGTCTGTGCAGCAAACAAGCATTACTTACTAGTCACTATTCTTTATGCCAATAATTTGCATATTATTTACATTCTATTAATTATTATAAGTAAGCTACACAAGATCCACTTAAAATTTTTCACTTAAAAAAGGAAATGTTAATGAAGAATAAGTGTAGTTCTTAAGGATAGTTTAAAAAACTCATTTTTTCTATGTTTTTGATTAAAATGTTTCTTTTTGATTACAACTGTTTAAAGGAACTTTTAATATTTCTACAGAACACAATATTCTAGAAATTTTATTTCATATTTTACATTGGAAAGCTATTTTTGAAATTTATTTGTCAAACACATCTAATAAATAATTAGTATCTGAATTAAATAAAGGTTACATTTGAAGAGTTCGTGTTGACATACAGTTATGATTTAACAATAATTGTTAAATTTTTGAGATCTTTTGTAGAATTAATAAAAAGAGACAGATAAAAATATATAGATTTTAGAACATTAGCAGAAAATTGAAAGGACTAATATAGAATCAAATTAAAATCTTTTGCAAATTAAAAACTTAATTTTTGAATAGGATCAGCAGCTCCTATTAAAAAATATTAAGGGTGGAAAATATTTGAGATCATTAAAAATGCAAAGCCTATATATATATATATATATATATAT
>NW_026067998.1:245216-258682 GCF_014885135.2 Alexandromys fortis
CAGAAAATTGAAAGGACTAATATAGAATCAAATTAAAATCTTTTGCAAATTAAAAACTTAATTTTTGAATAGGATCAGCAGCTCCTATTAAAAAATATTAAGGGTGGAAAATATTTGAGATCATTAAAAATGCAAAGCCTATATATATATATATATATATATATATATATATATATATATAAATGTTAAAAGGAAGGAGTTTAAAGGATTTCATAGAGGGTGAGACTACAGTAAGTCTCGTAGAATATTTGAGTTCACTTCACAGTTCCCACATCAGATGACTAGCAACTGCCTGTAAATCCAGCTACAGAGATACCTGAACTAACAAGTACAAATCTGTTGAATTGCAAGTTCCTCCAAAATTAAAACATTCCATCCTGCAAAGAAGCTTTTTCAGACAAAAAGTAAACAAGGCAAAAGAACATTAGGAATCCCTGAAACTGACCAGATTGACTGGGCCCCTCACTTCTCTAATAAGTAACAACGATGCTGAGAATGAATCTTAGGCAAGTCAAGTTGCAAAGTCCAAGACAAAGACTTCTGTCTAGGAGAAACAGGGAACAGTGATCTTCTGGGAAAAACAGACAAACTGAGCCACCTGGAAAAAAAAAAAAACTCTCCAACTTGTTGAGTCCAACTACTGCCAACAGTCTGTGCAGTGTTCTCCAAGTTTCCCACTTTTATGAGCTGGCACACAAACTGAGGTGGGCAGTGGTGATGTAATGTCTTTAACCATGTATGCTCTGTAGACAACTTCTCGCCAATATTCATACTAGAAACTCCAGGAAAACTCAGGCTTCGCCAAATTGGACTTTGGTGGTATCCATACTTTGGTCTGTTTTGAATTTCTTACCTAGGATGAGTAAGTGTGTGTGTGTGTGTGTGTGTGTGTGTGCGCACATGTGTGCACACATGTGCGTGTATGCATGTTATTTGTTTGTATGTTTGTGTGTTTGAAGCCTCCCCATGAAAGACTTGCCACACAGTTGTCAACTCACATACAAACTCTCACTATGTATGCATAATTATAAACAGTGAGAACAAATCTAAAATTTCACAAAGGAATCTATCATTTTTGCATGCTTATTAAAAACAAGAATAAAATTTCTTATAACAGAAAGTGCTCAGTTTTATTATTTTTATGCATGAAAGGATATAATTAGAGAATAAGATAGATGATCATTAGATTAGATAGATGATATATAAGTAGATGGGTAGATAGATGTATACATACATACATACATACATACATACATACATACATATGGGTTCAAAAGTCCAATTACCAATTGCACACATGTATCTCTGTATATGCAGCTGCATGTGCATCTGTGTATGGATTGCGGAAGCCAGAGACTGATGCTGACTGTGTGCTTCAATCTCGCCCCACCTTAGATTTTTGAGCCAGTTTCTTCCTGATATAGCACCTTACTTACCGAGCTATAGTGTCTGCACAGTGTCCTTCATGGATCCTCCTTTCTCCATCTGAAACTGTGATAGTACTAAAGACATGAGCCACAGCAAAGTACTGTCTATAAAGATGCTGGAATTTCAAACTCAGCTTCTTAGGTTGGTATAGCAAACACGTTCTTGACAGAACCATTGTACTGACCCCAAATACATAAAATAGAATTATAGAGTAAAATGTAAGTGTGAATGACTAGATAGTAAATAAATACATGTGTAATTCACAATACTTTAAATAGTATCCACCCATAAGCATATATGACTGAACTTATGTGGCAAACTAAATAAACAGCCATAAAAAAAAAAGCGCTTTCAGGTTTTTTCTCAATATTTTATGACTTTCCTTTGTCAGGTCCTAGCAGAAACTTACCATTGTTGCTTTGATAAATAGTTATGCTGTGAAATTACCTACCAGATTTTGATGTGCATATGCATATAGAAAATATGCTTTAAATATTACTTTGGAAATCAGTATGGCGGTTTCTTAGGAAATTCAGGATCAACTTACCCCAGGACCCAGCAATACCACTCTTGGGAATATACCCAAGAGATGCCCTATCATATGACAAAAGCATTTCTTCAACTATGTTCATAGCAGCATTATTTGTAATAGCCAGAACCTGGAAACAACCTAGATGCCCCTCAATGGAAGAATGGATAAAGAAAGTGTGGAATATGTATGCATTAGAGTATTACTCGGTGGTAAAAAACAATGACATCTTGAATTTTGCATGCAAATGGATAGAAATAGAAAGCACTATCCTGAGTGAGGTAAGCCAGACCAAAAAAGAGGAACATGGGATATACTCACTCATAAGTGGATTTTAGCCATAAATAAAGGACATTAAGCAAAAAAAAAAAAAAAAAAAAAAGAATGCACAGAAAATAAGTTCGTGGAGGAGAAGGTGGTTCATTCTGTTTCAGTGCTCAGGAGGTGAGCGAGGGAGTCACTGAAGATAATCTCACTTATTATTTCTGTAAGTCAGTGAGCGACCAAAAACAACAGATCTCTGTCAAATACAGCATGTTCGCCAGGAGAAACGAGCTGATTTTGTTCTCTCGCCAGGGCTATTTGTGCTAGATATGGATGATGGTCACGGGTGGTCTGATTCGGTCTTGTCCTATTTTAGTCGGAAAACAGCTTTTCGTACATAGAACAATTCACATCTATTTAGCTCTGAAGATGAGATGTCCTTGTATTTGTGACCAAACTGAAGTCACCTTTCTTTTTATCTTGATCAAATCATCTCATAAATAGACCTGGGAAAGATAGTTCATACTCAAAGTGGGAAAATGTCACCTTTGTTCTGTAAACAGCAGAAAGCGAGGTGTGGATGTAGTCTTTGATCTGCAGTTACTATACATTTACCTTCCAACTTCTATTTTCAAAACTTGAAAGAAATTCTACAAATGGTTTGTGCTAAATTTTTGAAGCAATTTTGATAAGTTCCCAATACAACAGAAATGATATACATAGTATAACCTTCAGTTATATTATTAACATAAAATATACTATCAAATTTTATTAACAAATACATATCATCAAATAATGTATTACTCAAATATTAGAATTTTAAGTGTGTCATGTAAAGCAATTTAGGATATTTCCAGTTAAAGTAGTATAAAAAGAACACATCAAAGTTATAAAAATAGTCTTTTAGCTGTAGGGTCAGAAATTTTCAGCTTCATAGATGGCATCCATGTGTATTATTAACAAGAGAAGAAATTGAAATGAAATTACATTCCCACTGGCTTCTTTGTGACAGGAATGGGTACAGTAATTTCACAACATTCTTGTAAAACTTCCCTATTAGCATTAGCTGTTTGTTTGCCCTTAACTTGCTCTATTCGGATTCTGATGACTATTAACCTAACTGAGAGAACTAAAGACAGATACTAGTCAACAACCTTATAATAGCCAGTACTGAGGGCCAAACTTCTCTGTGACTTTTCCAGTAAGGGTATAATATGTCAAAATGTATAAATGAAGTCGAAGTCAGGCACGTATTTCTTCTTTGTTATTCTTCATTCATATTTCCTTGAGCTCTGCTAATTTACAGGATTTTGTCAGTCCATCTTGTATAATTATGTTCAAATCAATCCATCTTTTAGGCATCTCAAAATTAAATTATGTTCAAATAGATTTTAAGTGAGAACCCAACCTATTCGTATTTTATGGTATTCTGATAAGACAGAACATTCACTGAAATATGAATATAATATTCATATATGTAATATATGAATAATATTTTAAGATGGCTTGTACAGATCATTGTCCTTCAGAATTATGGTGTGCTTTATTTCTCTTGAAGATGTTTTGAATTGTGTATATTTCATAAGCATAATAATTTTTATTTAATTAAGTAATTTATTTCTCGTAAAAGCACAGCAAGAAGTGGAAACGGCTGCTACAATAACAAACATGCTGAAGACAGAGCTACACGTGTGTTAATTGTTTCTGGTGCCACAGTAAAACATCCCTTGACTAAATTTATCAGTTAGTGGCCCTTCTCATGAAATTTAATAAATTTTATTTTTTGTGAGTATTTTCAAAAAATCAAAAGTACGGATAAGATTTTTCTGATAACATTTTCTAGAAGAGACATACTTTGGAATTATAGTTATGTCATTCCAATATTTTTTAATTTATTCTTCTCATTCATATAATAAATCCTGACCATTTCCTCCTCTCCCTCTACTCCTCTATTTTCCCCTAGCACATACTATTTCCCCCAGAGCAACTGCTCCTCACTGCCTTCACAAAAGAGCCCTGTTCTCCTGGTATCCTTGAATCCTCTGCCTCCTACAATTCTTCATCCCTCTCTTGTTCCTGTTTTCTTGAGCTCTGCTTAATGTTTGGGTGTGGGTCTCTGTACTTAGCTAATCTCACCACCTGCCAGAGGAAGCTTCTCTGGTGGTGGTGGGGTTAGGCATTGATTTATGAGCATACCAGAATATTATTATGATTCATTTCAATGCCTTTTTTTTTTTTTAAAAAAAATCATGTTTGGTTCTATTCTAGGCCTCTGAGTTATCCAGTTTCTGGTTTCTGGCTTTGCAGGCACTGTTGGGCATAAGGATTTATTCTTGTGGCTTGGGCCTCATCTTAGTACAGGCATTGGTTGGCCACTTTCACAAGTTCTGAGCCCAGAGCAAGACAGCTATTGGTTTAAGGTTTAAGGGTTGGTGTCCCATATCTCACTACTGGGAGACATGCCAGGAAAACCTATGAGGTTGACGCTAGTAATGACTTTTAGCTATTGAAGATATGGAGTTTGAACAAGCCATCTTCTGCAATCTGGCAAGGTTCCTACGGATATGTCATGCCAATTTTTCAAATTGATAATTATTGTAAAATATTTTTCTTTACAATACTTTGAAATATAGCTTACAAATGTCTTACATATTTATTTTTCAAACTATTAAAGAAACTATTAAAATGATTATCTTAGTTAAAACTTTTCATAAATAAATGAAATTCTGCTACTACCATCAGAAAGATGATGTTCCTATTTATGTTCATCTCTATCAGTCATATTTTCCTATCCTTTAGTAGTTGGCAATTGTTTATATAAGTCTAAAATTCATTTTCAATATTCATGAACTTAATTTTTTAATCCAAGCATATGAATTTACATAGTCTAAAATTTATATATTATAGAGCACTTTGCTAAACTCAAAACAGTGTTATCTTTCTTAATACTCATAATTAGCCTAGTTTATGAATGTATTTTGCTTTAAAATATTTTCATTTATTATGCATGATTCATTTGCACTGTTAGGGATTAAACTAAATACATATTTATAAGTTCCAGCATATGTTGTTTCCTTTATTCAACAGTTTCAACAATGCATTACATTACATTTTCTTAGCTCTTTCATGTTCATATCCTGTAAAGTGCATTTTGTACCAGCGACATGTGTAAAGTGCATTTTGTACCAGAGATATGCTGAAATGCAATTTTGATACTCTTCCAATGATTATTTCAATACACATTTGTCAAAAATTGGTATTTGCTACAGTACTAACTTTGTATTTCATTTCATTCAATAATGTTTTGGAAGCAAGTGATTAAATTATGATGTATGATGCACTCAGTAAGTCTCGAATAATGCATAAAACAAGCTTCCATTTTTGTAATTGTGTTCTAATAAAATATATTTTTAACAAAAATATGTGCTTGAATGACTTAATATATATATATATGAATATATATCTCATATATATATGGATTACTATAATAAGGAAAAATTATAGTGCAGAAAAATTTACTGCCTGTGCTAGTCAAAAACAGATTATCTTCAATTGCTTTGAATAATATAAAATATAGGTGAGAGTAAATGTTCAGAAATTGACCAATGTTTTGACTTAAGACAAAATGGTGTAGTAACCAATTATTCTCACATTTTTCCTATATATTTTTGGGGGAAGATGCTTGAGCTTGATTCAAGGTGCTCCACTCTCTACTATAGCCTCAGTCTCTTGTTTTCAGTTTTTATCAGGTCAGTCTTGTTAAGCTATCTGGCTATCTTTGAAGTCACTCTTTATCCCAGATAGTTCTTAAACCTCTCTCCTACTTCAGCTGCCATGAATATTGATACTAGTGGTATATACACACCAGGCTCACTTTTCTTACCATAATTTCTTTTCTTTCCAAGTCAATTGCTTTGTCTTACTTCTGTCAGCTTCCAAATGTCCACTTCTCAGGTGTTAAGAACAGAGATAACAGAGGATAAGATAAAGGACATAACTGTCATTAAACTGCTGAAAAATTCTCCAAGAGTATTTATGTGAATTCTCTGAAAAATACTGAAACTTGTAACGTGTTCTGAAGATATTCCAACATTACAGAATATTCCAGACACAATTAAAAATGTGAGTTATTGGCTTGGGCTCCAATGTGCTATGTCAATGTTGATAACGTTTTACATCTTCTATAGTCTTACTCAGTTTCCATGAATCGTTCGTTATATAATTCTCCATAAATTTAAATTTTGATTTATTTTTTTCTTGTTCCATTAGTTTTACAGAGTTCTAAAAGTTAAATACATGGAAATTTTTATTACTTTATTTATGTGGTGTGTGTGTGTGTGTGTGTGTGTGTGTGTGTGAGACACATATTGAGGTCATAGGACAACTCAAATTAATAAGTTCTCCCCTTTCCACAATGTAGATCCTGAAGATCAAATTGGGGTTGTTGCTGAGTGATCTTGTAGGTATTTCATGACCTATACTTTTTAACTGAAAATAATCTTCCATCTACTGTAAATCTACTTTATTTTCTAAAGGAAAAACAGTTATGTCATTGCAAATTTGCCTTTGCAAATTGCCAATTCTGTGGGTGGGATGATATAGACTCCCACTACTGAGAAGTGCAAATCAGTTTTCAATGTGGATGGTAGTAATAGTGAGGAAACTGGTCCTCGTGGTCAGAATCCTTTACTAACGAACAAATTAAGGATGTTTTATGGGAAGAAACAATGTTTCTTCTTTCTCTACTAAATGGGTTTTGTGTGTGGGTGTGTGTGTCGCTGGCATATGTTATTTTTTTATGCATGTTATTGCTACAGAACAAATTGCTAGTAACCTTTTGTGAATCCCTATTAGTTTCTAAATATAAACAGATTCTTAGAAGTCTCCATGGAAAAGAACTGGGAACTCCTTCAGTCTTACTTTGTCTTCTAGATATCTTCCTCATGTATACTAGGAATTTAATCAAGCATGAAGATCCCCAAAAAAACCTCCTTAATTTGAAAATTAGTGCAGGATTGTTTATGACCACTGTAGACAAGTTTCCTCACTAATACTATCATCCACACTGAAGGCTGGATTGAACCTCACAGTCAATGAGAGTCTATATCAGCCTGCCCAGGAAGTACTGTGATTTTTGCAAAGTTACTGGTCACATTAAAGGTATGTGTAACAGAGTGGAGAACAGAAAAGAACAAACACTGAGCAACAAAGGCAGCCAATAACTAGAGCTGTGGTTCTGTAATAAATCTCCCTTATGATACCTCATGGGAAAAAAAAAACAGCAAAATACCATATTTTAAGGTTTCCAGGTAGGATAAGATCACTGTGTAAGGCAAGAGTATTTGACAGATGAAAGACTGGAGTAGTGTAAGCTAGGGTATTACTCTTTACTTTATCAACTTGACTCATTTCTCTCTACAGTCTTTGGCCTACTAATGTTTTTTTCCCATATGGTTTTACTTTTGTGGAAATCAGGTTATAGTACCTTAAGGTGAATTCTCAGCAGCTCTCAGAAACACCTCCATTCCAGTAATCCATCTCGGGATAATAGCAGTTGATTTCTGATGTCCAGAATCACACAGTTCAGTATGTTCCTTCCTCTCTATTTATCCATTATCCTCCACATGCATTGTTTCCTACATCATAAACAATTTGTTGACAAATCTCAGTTCGTTGTATAAGCCAATTTATAGTAAGGAGGCTGCTAGTGTATCCCCGGATGTTTATAAGAAATAGAGGCTGAAGAAGCTGTCAGAAAAGGTAGTCCCATCTGACTATTTGTGACTGCAGATTCTTGAGCACATAGGAAAGTTTTAAGAAGCAAATTGAGTAGTCTGGTCAAATTGATTTTGAAAGCCCCACTTAACAGCTATAATCATTAGGTCATAAGTCCTGTTTCTTGCGGCTTTACATAAGAGATTTCCACATGGAATAATTCACGGAGAATAGCCAATAACTCGGTTTAGATGAAGACAAACCTATGATACTAGTATCTCAAGGGAATAAAGAAAAACATCAAAACACAATATCAATTTAAAGGAGAAAATTTCTTTGTTTTCTTTGTCTAAATTGTAAAAGTAGTGATAGTGTACAGATAATTTTAATATCAGTGAAGGTATCTTTTTTTCTTTTTAGGGTACATATAATTACACATTTTCTATAGAGACTTTAAGATGGCCAAGATGAAACCAGTCAAAATATATAAATGATAGAAGCATAAAATAACAGTTCTCTTAATTTTATTTATACTATATTGATGTGGATTTCCCCTCTGTATGATGTGATTACCATTAATGACTAAAGAAAACTGATAGAGTAGAACAGAGCTACTGGGGTTATATTTAGAAAGTGATCTCCTATGCCAAAGCATTAAAATATACTTCTCACTTTCTCTTCTATGAGCTTCAGTGTGACAAGCTGTATGCTGATATTTTTGATGCATTTAGATTTGAGTTTTGCACATGGTGATAGATATGGATCTATTTTCAAACCTCCCTGGGTTTTCTTTGTTCCCATAGAGTTGGCTATCTCAGGCCTGTTCTGGTCTAGGTTGATGGCTCAGACCTGTTTCTGTAAATGTGTCTGGGTCCTGTCTTCTGCCTTGAAGGTCTCAGACTCAGGTGTGCCAGAACCCACAGAGGATCTGGCTCAGGCCTACTTCCTGAGAGGTCCTAGACACTCGCCCAGACCCTCAGAGCTTTCTGGTTCCTGCCTGCTCCATTGGAGGTCCCAGACTGATTTCCGGACTTGCAGAGGTCCTGGCTCATGCCTAGTTCCTCGGAGGTCCGAGATTTACACTCAGATTCACAGGGGTACTGACTCAGGTCTACTTCCTTGAAGGTCTCAGATTCATGCCCAGTTCTGCAGTGCTTTCTGACTCGGACCCACACACGCAGCAGTTTTTCTCCTGTACCTGCTCCTGTGGAGTTTGCGTTCTCATGTCTGCTCCGACCCAGGTGGCTGGTTCAGTCCTGCTCCTGTGGAGTTCACTGCCCTCGGGCCTTTATTTTAAACTCTATTTCTTTTCGTTTTCTTTTTAATTTCTGTTTTCTTGAGACTAGGTTTCTGTGGGTCTTTGGCTGTCCAGGCACTCACTCTTTAGACCAGGTTGTCGGAGTGTCTATCTTTTACTCTTCTGTGCTTTGCCAAATGAATCGAATTTATATTTACATAAAATCTTAAACACAGATGTTTATAGCAGCTTTATTCATAATTGCCAAAATCTGGAAGCAACCAACAGTCCTGCAATGAATAAATAAACCATAGTAAATCTAGCATGGAACTATTATTGCAGTGATAAAAGTAAATCATGTATTATACACCAAAAGACAACAGTGAGACTCAAATGTATGTATCTGAGTTGAAAACACAAATCTTAGAAAGTTATATATTGCCAATGAAGGCTAAAGCTATGTAGCCAATAAAAAAATAGTAAAAAATTATTTTATATGGTTGGAAGATCACAGAACTTTAGACCACAGACAATACTTAGGGTCATAAAAATATTAATTCACAAGATATGGAGAGATAGATATAATAATAACTTGTACCAGGAGTTTCAAATGAATAACAGCATAATTAACTCTAAGCCCTGAGCCTTTGTAGATTATGCATGTTCAGTGACTATGACTATTTTATTTCCTTAGTATGAATGGTGGCATTGAGGGAGATACTTGATGTATCTTTAATATTTTATGTAAGGCTACAACACTCTAAATGAAAATATATTCTTAATTTACTTGACTATAAATGAAAACATATTTAAAAATCCCAAAAGCCATAAAGAGAAAAGATTTTTTTGTCTTGTTGTAAGGTCAAGCCAGATATTAAATATGTTGAACTTTTCAGACCACTTGTATTTAGTGGGACAGTTATATTTTATTTTATATTTTATTTAGTGGGACATTTATATTTTCATTTGGATCATTCTTTTGTTTGTTTGGGTTTTCACCCTTTTAACATGCATTTAAAATGTGTTTCTGGGCTGTAAAACTGTGGAGTGAACTGGACTGAGATCATGAGCTTTATGTTGCTCTGGGTGTTTTCATGCTATATTTTGTATAACTGTAAGGACAGTGAGAACTGGGAGGTGTCATAAGGGTCCTATAAAAAGAGGAGATGATTCTCCCAAACACAACTGATACTGATAAACTGGAATATGATAGATGACATGCTTCTTTCTATTTAAGCTGTGATCTGTTGAGTTATATTGGATAGGTCTAAATCAGAGAGATATAATGTACTAATCTCGATGCTACTTCCCTGATTGTTTTCATGGGATATCTTACTGCTTGCTTTCCCTTAAGAAGTCAGTTTAGCACTTTTGTGGTTTTTGAAAAGAGGAAAGAGCAATAACAATGACAAAGCTATGAGAGCTATCAAGATGACAGTGACAGTTTAGATAATGACACTGTGTGCTCAAGTCATCCGAGCTAAGAATGTTCTATGGTCAGGAGAGATAATTTACTATAGTTCTGTGCTAACATAACTGAATCATGGTGATGAAATATGGAATGTATAATATAAATTGTAAATGGAATGTATAATATAAAGTTTCCTTTTTCAAAGGAAAAAGCACAAGAAAGAAATTCCCTAACCTCATGATACAACCATATATAAATTTTATCTACTTTAAAAACCTTCAAAAAGTAAAACATATTCCTACTTAGATCATAACCTTTAGTTAGATTTCTTCTGTATTCTTTTAATTAATTTTCAGAAAAAAAACCTAACCAAGATAATGGTAGAATGATAATGATGACAAAATAATTGTGTGCTATCTTAAAAACAATTTAATTTGATTGAATGGCAATCAGTTTGAATATCATATCTTAATCAATGTCAAGCATATTCTGCTATTAAGATGCAGAAAGAAAATTCAGTTTAAAATTTGGTATTTTTCTCATCGTATTGAACTGCACAAAAAATAAAAAGTACTGTTAAAACAATCGTGTGATTATAATGATGAAGAGTTCACAGCATTTTCCTTAAAAATTGACATTAGAACATCAAAGAAAGGAGGACGGACAAGGATTTATTAAATAGCTTCCACAAAAGGGACCCCTAATAGGTGGAGTGGGGGTGTCTGTTTTGCTTGCTTGTGGGACCCTTTGCCTCATACTGATTGCCTTATCCAATCTAAATATGAGTGATTGTGATTAGTCTTACTGAATTTTATGTTCTAGGTTCAGTTTCTATCCTTGGGAGACCTGCACTTTTTTGAGGGGAAATGGAGGAAAGGATGTTGAAGAGAGGGGGGATGAAGGGAAGGAACTGGGAAGAAAGGCTGCAGTCAGGATTGCATGGTGTTGTATGAGAGAAGAATAAATAAAAGATAATAAAAACATATTATGTAAGAATATAGGAGAATTGAAATAACTGAGCACTGGCTATCCAATACAGCTTAAAGTATTCACGCTTATCAACCTGTGGTAAGAATTTGTTTTCCTTGTGCACCATTTCTCACAAGTTTTTCTTCATTTCCACTGGTGACTTTTGGGTAATTTCTCAGATTTGAGACCATTATTCTATCTTGTTAAATGACCCATAATAATAATCCTAAATTCATAGTACTACAATCTGACCTAGCATTTTTATGGCACTTATGAAAGCATGAGTTTGTAATTTCTCTTCAATCCACTAAAGATCAACCAGAGACATGGAAAATTTCCAGATATTCCTTTTAGAGTGAGTTCATTAAAGTGACCTCTTTTAGATTTCATTGTTATTTATTGTCAGATAATATATCGCTTTTCTTAATATTGAAGTTCATTTAAATATGAAAATAACATTTAACAAAACTATTTCCACTATAATTATAGTCAGAGTAAACAGACTTGCATAAGACAATTTACTATTATTGAGAAAAAAAATTATATAAATTTATAACCCCCCAAATTTATTATTACCCCTTAGGTATAGATGTTGCTGTTTTTGTAAGTTTTTTCTCTTAAAATGCATATTTTAAGCCTCAAAATTTGGCCTTTTAAGTTAATGGTAAAAATCACTTCATTTACAATTGAACAATATTCATGAAAAATGTGTTCTTGTAAACTTAATTCACTTTGAGGAGTCAGTACTGCTACATGACATGTTACATTGATTCTCCACTGTTGAACAACAGAAACAAGCTGTTGAGTGAACCATTCTTTTCCCATCATCTGTTTCTTCAAAGCATAAAGCCAATTTTGCATTTAAGCTAGAAAATGGTCCTCGGGGCATGCCCATCTGTCTAAACAAATAAGCGTGCTTCCAGTAGAGCTGTAGGGACAGACTGCTCTTTAAACTGAAGTGATCGATGTGAATGTTTAAGAAATTATGAATTATTGAAAAGCACACTATTTTAATGCATTGCTTTTCATTCTTACAATCTCATTTTTGAGATGTGTTACTGACTTTGGAATATTTTTATTATTTTAAAAATAACATTAACATTAAATTGTTTCCAAGTTAAAGTATCTACAATCATGTAAAAGTTACATAAAAAGGCAATTGAACTTTGCAAAAATAAAATTTTGATGTACATGGCTGAAGTAATGTATATTATAATGCCTAGTAAGTAAAAACAAATTTAAAGTACATGCATTATATATTAACTAAAATGTATGCATCAAAAAATAGAAGAGCACAGTCATTGCATGACTTCTCATTCAATTAAATAGAGCAGCAAGCCATTTATTAGTTTGTTTTGCTTTGGGTAGATCTGGAATTGAATGAAGTCCTTTGCACAATTTATATAATCACGCTAACACTGGGCTTCACCTCTAATACTGAAGATCATTATTCTACAGTGAAAAGTTTACTCTACTAGCTGCCCATAAAATGAAAATGTTCTGTCATCATTTGATCTTATAAAGAATTTTTTCCTTAATTTTTTTAAACTTCTCTCTCACTCACCCTTGTGAGAAATGGTACACAAGGAAAACAAATTCTTACCACAGGTTGATAAGCGTGAATACTTTAAGCTGTATTGGATAGCCAGTGGTCAGTTTATTTCAATTCTCTTGTATTCTTATATTGATGTGGGAGTGATTTCTTATTAATAAAGAAACTGCCTAGGCCCCTTGATAAGGCCCACCCTTAGGTGGGTGGAGAAAACAGAGGAGAATACTGGGAGAAGGAGGCTTGGTGGAAGAGTTGCCATGATGCTCCCACTCCAGACAGACGCAGGTTAAGATCCTCTCTGGTAAGCCAACTCATGGGCTACACAGAATATTAGAAATGGGTTAGAACAATATGTAAGAGC
>NW_026067998.1:261286-360731 GCF_014885135.2 Alexandromys fortis
GGGCCAGGCAGTGTTTGAAAGAATACAGTTTCCGTGTAATTATTTCTGGGTATAAGCTAGCCATGTGGGCGGCCGGGTGCCGGGGACGCAGCCCTGCCGCTCCTATTTCAACATTATATAATATGTTTTTATTATCTTTTTATTTATTCTTCTCTCATACAACACAATACAATCCTGACTGCAGCATCTCTCTGTGTTTGTGTCTCTCTCATTGTGTGTGTGTGTTAAGTCAATAGTCTAAGAAGAGACAGCATTGGAAGTTAGTGTATGTATTTAAGCAATTTTACATCCTCAGAGCACAGAATCTCTATTGGAAAACAACTTATGCTTACTAGCTTACTTTTACATTTTGTATAAAATCTATTAACAACAGTATTGAATTGGCTCTTCCCTTGCAATATTATAGTTCTGGGATTTCTCATGGTTTAAGGAATTTAAGAAATATACTTTCTATCTTCTAAATAGTGAAGATAAAGAACCTTCCTTGCATTTTATTTCTATCTTTTCTTCCTTCATTTAATTAATTTATTAATTAATGGATCGATTAATTATTATTTATTTATCCCATCTTCCCCTTCCTGTTTAACACAGTAGTGCATTTCTCCATTTCTAGGTGCATTTGTGTAAGAAAAACTGACCCCGTGGATTCGAAAGACTAGACACATGAGAAAAAGCTTTTTAGAAGTTGTAGCTCAAAATAAAATAAGACCATTTCCTTTTCTGTCATTTGATTAGAATGAAAATCTTCACAATAACTTATTCAATAAAAAGCTTGAAATTCTCTCCTCTTGATTTTAAGGTGTTTTCTACACTTCCAGTACTATCAATGCAAATTTTCTTGCACTGGGCCTTATTAGATATATCCATTTTTACCTTGCTATTTAAAATGTTCAGATCAATACAAAATTGGTGCTAGAATATCCTGTTTTTCATTTTTTTGGAGTATTTTTTTAAAAGCTTCTCTTCATGAAAATATCTTAGTCAGCATCAAGAAATGTTCCCTTGGGTCTATTTTCAATTTTTTTTTGTCTTAAAAATTCTTTCTTATAAAATACTCTTATTATGCTGAAGTATGAATTCTTTGGATTTTCTCTTTTTTATAAGTCATATATTTTGATTAAAGGATATTACACTGTAAGGTTCTTTACTCATTGAGCTCAGCTCTTGCTTCTATCTAGTAACTAAATGCTGACATTAATTTTGCTTGTATAGGCTCACTTCAGACATTTTCCCCTTTGCCCTTTTGCTGTGCATCCTTGATTCTTAGAGTTAATTAAATAGAGAAGACAATAATATTGGACATTTGTAGTTTTCTGAAAACCCTTGTTTTGTAGATAGAATAAATGCCCTCTTTACTTTTTCACACTTACCCCATCTTTGTTTTTTAGGATCTCCTGCCATTCTCAGCGTACTTTAGAATTTATTGGTAGGCAACATGTTGCTTCCATTACCTCTGTAATCACTTACAAAAATCTGTGCTCTCTGATTGTTTTCTTCAGTATCATCAAATAAAAGTTTGGCTAAATTTCAAACTTTGTTTCCAGTGATTTTTTTTTAAGTTAAAGGATATTCTTTAAACTGTCACCTCTTGCAAATTTTTTGTCAATTTTTAAATTACTTTTGTTATGTTTGCTCATGTTAGGATATTTGAATTTTAATTCAGTCAGTCAACATGTTAGCTTATATGCCAATATCATACTGTTTTTATTACTATTCCTCGTGATATATCTTAAGTATGAAATGATAACTGTGTCAGCATTATACTATTAGATTAGGATTGTTTTAGCTAGCTGTAATTTTTGTGATTCCATACAATATGGATGTATTGTTTTTTTTTTCAATTTCTGTGAATATTTATTTGGGGATTTTTATTGGGATTGCACTGAATCTGTAAATGCCTTTTGATACAATAGTAAATTTGAAAGTATTAACTCTACCAACTCTTTTTTGCTTGTTAGTTTGGTTTCTCAAGACAAAGATTTTTTGTGTAGCCTTGGCTGTCTAGGAACTTCTTCTGTAGACCAGGCTGACCTCAAACTCAAAGCGATCCTCCTGTCTCTGCCCCATGAATGCTAGAATTCAAGGTTTATGCTACACCTGCCTGGCAACTGTACCAGCCCTTAAATAAGAGATATATTACTTTTTAATAGTGTATTTATTAGTGTTCAAGAGTGTCTGTTTCTATAATGTCATGTCTGTTTCTTCAGGAATTTAAATTTTTCATAGTACATGTTCTTGACGTCCTTAGTTAGGTGTATTACAAGGTATTTTATTTCCTTTAAAGCTATTGTGAATGAGAATGTATGCATTAACTCTGCTTAGTATGTTTATTTGTTATCGTTGCATAGAAAAGCTATTTATTTGTGTAAGTTCATTCTATATCATGCTATGTTACTGCAAATTATTCATCATTTGGAGAATTTTCTTGGAGAGTTTTCTTGGAATATCATTTCTATAATGCCATGTCGTCTGCAAACAAGGATAGTTTGATTTTTTTTCTGATTATATCCTTTTAATTTCCTCCTCTTTTCCATTTTGCTCCAGCTAGTGTTCTGAGCATTATATATAAAAGGAGTTGAGAGAGGGAACAGCTAAACAATCTTCATTCTTTGTTTCAGCATGCTTTTTAGCCTGTCTCATTATTAATTTCAGTGGGGTTGCTTTAAAATGTTTTTATTAAGTATGATGTTGACTATAAGTTTTGTTGTTTTGCTTTTATAGCTTTTATTTTGTTGAGATATGATCCCTGTACTTCTCTTCTCTCTAGAAATTACTAAATTTCAATATTACCTTCCAAAGTATTATCAGATAGATTCCTGTTTCATGTAATTATTATCTCTTTGTGTATCTGCTAATAATTCATAGAAAATTATATTGAATGAATGAAATAAAAAGTCAAATTATATATCAGTTATTCTAATAATGTGCTACTGTCTTTAACTGTAGATACTGTCTCATCATTCCAAAATTATATAATATAAATAAATTAAATGCTTTTGACTTAATATGTTGTGCATGCATAAGAATGGTTATTGATTTAATTCATGCAAAAAATCTATTCTTTTGAATTTGTTAAACTACAGATTTTAAAACTTAGTTTGAATATTGACAATGCTTTCAGGTACTTTCAAGAACTTTAGAGTAAAATGCTTTGCCTTGCAGTTGTGGAGGATGGAAAAATGGCTCTGCTGCTAAGATCATTAATAGAATATGCTGGTCCTCCAGGGAACCCAGGTTGTGTTTTTATTACCCATATGGCAGCTCACAACCATCTCTAATTCTTATTACAGTACATTTATTGCTCTCTTCTGGCTACCTGTGGTCCACACAGATATGTGTAGACCAAGCACTGCTACCCATAAAATAAAAATAAATACAACAGGAAAGAACAGAAGAAATAAAGAATTTACTGCTTCAGATAACACATAATTGAGAAATAGAAATGGGGAAATCAAGTTCATACTCACCTGGAAGCTTCATCCTGAATGGCCATACAGCTGGAAGATGCAATAATCACTACTAGAGAAAAAGAAAAGTAATTATCAGTCTAATACTGCAGTGAACCATCTGATCTACAATAACAAACGACCTAGCAAGACATGTTCACTGATAAGATCATAGCATGAATATCAAACAAGCAAGCAAGCAAGCAATTTATTATGCATTTTTTGGTTCACACCCTCAAAAGATGAAACCTATATCTAACACCAATTCTCAGAGCCAATAATCTCTGAGTAAGCAGATCATTTGACCCTTTGGAATAATCTACTCATCCTGCATTCTGGGCATAGTAACAATTTGACTGAAAATGACTTTTTGATAATATATTTCTCAGTTCTCAGAAAAGCCTCTATTTGCAGTAGGTATGATTAATTCAGAGACCAGTGACAGGTAATCATGAAAATAAGACAATACACAATGCTTATGTTTAAATGGAGTACCCATTTCAGATACTCTACTACCATAGCTCAGGGATTACTATGGAAGAGGAAAAAAAAAAAAACACAGTTTAAGACCTAGAGATGGTAGAAGAGTTCAGGGAAAGTATGTTTTCCAGACATAGCTGGGTACATGCAGAGATGAGCTCCCAGAACTTAAGATAGCATGCACAAAACTGTGCAAACTTGAGACAAACTAAAAACAAACAAACAACAACAATAAAGCAGGAAAAGGGAGTATATCTCTGAAACCCACTGCTAGCTAAGAGATATTGCCAATACTACTTCTGGAAGCAGAATCAGTTTTATTTAATGGTGTGTCTCATAATATGTCTATCACTAACTAGTAAAAGGTCACATATCCAAGATTATATGTGAAACCCAATTAGTTATTAGTGAGATACAAAAGGAAAGAGAGAGCAAAACAAGGAGTGAGAAGGTAAAAGATGAATCTTGGGGGAGTTAGGTGAATATGATCAAAATAATTATGTAAAATTCTCAAAGAACTGATATAAGTGAGAAAGGAAAATAGAATACTTGGTTTGGAAAAATAAAGTAGATATGTGTATTCTTAAAAACTTGTCAAGCTGCTGCCTAGTCATATATATTTTGGATAACATATATTGTGATATATATTTATATATGTGATATATATTTATGTACACACATATATCAATATATCTTTACTAATTCAACATATTATGACTAAGATTGTATCATAACTTAACTGAGAGAGTAGAATATAGCCTTATATTCATGTTTACATGTGGTGTCATATTTGATGTTAACAATACCATAATATTATTCTGCTATTATCTTAGTCATTATGTAGTTCATATAAGTCTAATCACTACTTAGGGCTTTGGAAAGGAGAAATAAAAAATATATAATATTCTAACATCTACTAATTTATTTTTTCATATATTTCAACGTATCACAAACTGGTCACTCTTAAAAGAAAGTCATACATTGTTTGAAAGTTTCAGAATATTACAAGCATTATACTGAATTAATTTTATATTTAAATGGATCTATTGTTTTCCTTTAATACCCATAGCTTTAAACACCTTAAAATATGAGTAATTTTATTAATTTCCATGGATACAGTATAGTAGGACTTAAGTTTTAAATTATTTTGTATCTTTACATTCAAACTTCAGATCATGTGAGCCAATTTTTATGTGTGTGATAAATTAGGCAATTTCGTTAATCTTAGATGAATATTTCACTGAGCAATTGTTAAGGTCTTATTTTATGTAGTAAATATACTTCTTGTATTTTTAATTAAAAAACTTTTCCATATGTAAACTTTGATAGCTAATATATTTGAGTACATCAGCTGGATATGAAGGTGCATGTCTTTAAACACACAAATTTAGAGGCAGTGGGAGGAGGACCTTGATGAGTTTGAAGCCAGGTTAGCCTACATAGTGAGTACCTGGACAGTGATACCCCATGGAAAACAAAACAAAATAAATAAATAAACCAAATAAATATAAGAGTGAATTTAATCAAATTAGTATAAAATGGTTTAACAATCAAAATATAAATAGGCAATAATCTGAAAGACTACATTTTAAATATTGGTTGTTAAGAATACATTCTCAGAAAAGATACAACAAAATACAGAAACAAATTAAGGAATGATGACAACATGACAAAAATTTAGCGTATGGAGGACAAAGACTTTATGTTATAATAATGGTATGTTGTTAGATCACCAAGTAGCATCACACTTAAAATTGATTAATTTTATTTCTTAAAAACAGATTGTTAGTAAAATTCTGTCCATTTCAAAATTGGTATTGCAAGCAAATTCTTGGATTATAAGTATTAAGAATAAAAAAGACTTAACAATAAAAATGCTTATACATGTATACCTAGTCTCCCGTTAGCAGCGTTGCTGTAATAAAGTACAATTTTATTAAACACTTAATTAATTGCCACATTATAATGATAGGGGACAAGTCATGAAAATGACTTACTAGAGTCCAGGCTTTGTTCGCTGTGTTAACTGAAAATACAAGCTGAAGATATAGTCTAATTAAGAAAAATATCATTCTGCAGTAGCTCGCATGGGTATAAAATATGGAAGCAAAAGTTGCAGGTCTAAGAGAAGAAGAAAATATCAGCATGCCAATGCTGGAGGAGAGTAAACCTCACAAGCGACACTAAATTCAAAATTCTATTAGGGTCACCAAATTCTTAAGATTTTGAAACTGAAAATTTATTTGAATTAATTTTTAAATAATAATTGTTCTTAAGACATATTTTTAATAATTGCAAATCTAAGATGTTTTGAGGTGATTTGTTCACACAGCCCAGTAACGGGGATTATGGAACTTCTTCTTCTATCACCCCTGCTGTGCTAAGGGTTTTATGTGAACTTCTTTTAATTTCTATCTCGAAGTATTTTCATGTTCATTCTAGTTTTGTAAGCAAAGTAAAAAAAAAAAAAATATTACATATATTTTTTAAAACTACCAGTCCCAAATCCAAATCACAAATAACTTATCAAGATGCCCTCATACAGAGTGATACATAGCTAGTGTTTATACCCAGTGTCTTTTTTGTAGTGTTGGTATAGGTGGTTGTTATGTTGTTTGCTTTGATGAGGTCTTACTATGTTGCCTAGTGTTATAACATAATCCACAAATTTAACATGCTCACTAATGTTCTCAAAGCTGGGATGCATCACAATAAGCAAGTTTCCCATTAAAAACAAAGCCTGTAACAATCAGTTATAGGTCTGTGATAATTTCAGTGCCATGAATGCTGTCTTGTGTATAAACTATTTGCATTATTCCAATTGCTCTTCAGAAAAAAAAAAGTTTTGTACTGTGTTCAGTTATGTTATGGGTGAACACAGATACAAGAGAAACCAACAGGAAACAGTGTGGGGAAAATCTAAAATAAATGGCAGTGACTAAAGGAAAAGTGAAGCAGGAAGTACATTAATTTCATAAAAAGGAATATTTCAAATAAAATTCAAAATTAAATATAAGTGTCTAAATACACAATGTGTTCAGTTCCCCAATATTCAAGCATGCATTTTTCTCACACAAACACAAAAATGGTCCTATACTTAATCAGTGTGACAGTTTGCTGCAGGAGCTCCTGTGGTCCAGAACCTTTAAGATACCACTTGGGCATGGTATCTTAAAGGCTCTGGACCACAGGAGCTCTGCAGCACCAGTTTCTCAGAAAATTGGGAATCAATGAACATCAAGACCTAGCAATACCATTTTTGGGTTTATACCCAAGGGATACACACTCATACACAAGGATATTTTCCCAGATGTTTTCATAGCAGCGTTCTTCAGAATAGCAAAAACCTGGAAACAGCCTAGATGTCCCTCAACAGAAGAATGGATAAAGAAAAGGTGGTACATTTACACAATGGAGTATTACTCAAGGAGGGGGGCAGCAACAACAACAACAACAACAAAAAAAAAAAAAACACGTTTTGAAATTTCCATGTAAATGGGTGGAACTTGGATAAAACCATCCTGAGTGAGATAAACCAGACCCAGATAGACAAACATGATATGTGCTCACTCATTAGTGGATATTAGACATCCTACAGTACATGATCCCGGAGAAGCTAGGTAACAAGTAGAACCTAACAGAGACATACATAGATCCCACCTGGAAAGAGGAAACAGTCAAGATCTCCTGAGAAAATTGGGAGTAGGGGGCAAGGAGAAGGGAGGGTGAAATGGGAGGGACAGGGAAGAAGGGTAGGGAGCAAGAGAACATGAGTGAATGGGTTGCTAAAGAAGGGAAAAGCCCAGTAAAGGAGAAAAAAGAAAGAGATACCTTGAGGGCTAAGAAGAAACCTGGCACTAGGAAATTCCCAGGAATCCACAAGGATGACCTCAGCTAAGGCTCTAAGCAACAATGAAGAGGATGCCTAAACCGGCCTTCCTCTGTAATCAGACTGATGACTACCTTAATTGCCAGCAACTGATGGTAGCAGATAGAGATCTACAGTCAAGTACTGGACCAACATAGTGGAGACCAGCCCAAGAAAGGGAAGAGCAGTAATACAAGCAAAGGGAACAAGATCATGACGGTAATACCCACATAATCAGCTGACCTGAGCTAGTGAGAACTTACTGACTCTAGACTGGTAGTGGAAGAACCTGCATAGGACCAAACTAGGCCCACTGAATGTGGGGGACAGTTGTGAGGCTGAGGCTATCTGTGGGACCACTGGCAGTAGGTGCAGGATGTATTCCTAGTGCTTAAACTGACATCTTGGAGCACATTCTCTGGAGGGATACATTGCTTAGCCTAGATATAGGGTGGAGGACCATGGTTTTGCACCATGTTCATCTCCTTCTTATAGACGGTAATCATCGACTGTTCCTGTAAACCTGTGAAGAATTTCTCTTACATAATGCCTTCTTTTAAAAAGTTATCTTGGTTGAGGTTTCTCTTCACAGTGATAGAAATAAGACACACTAAAAAGAAAAGATAATATAAAAACCACAAAATCAAATCAAAAGCCAATCAAAAATTAAAAAAAAAAAGAGCATCAAAACAAACAGGCAGAGACCAATATGACAACATATACCAAAAGGATTCAAAAAGTTTGAATCCCTTTGAGTTCATTTATTTGGCCAACTGCTGCTGGTTCTTCTCAGGTTTGTTAACTGATACACACACTGACATACTGGTTTTATTTTTCCTTACCCAGTATATATCATTTGCAGAGAGTTTCTCGGTGAGGGTTGAGATTGATTGTCCACTTTCCCTCTTAGGACTGGGACTATGTCTGTGTTAAATTTGTGTACATTTTGTGTGTGATGCCATAGTCTCTGTGGGCTCACCTGTATATTAGTTTCATTGTCCATGGAAGACAGTGCTTTCTTGAAATCATCAGTCACCTCAATCTTTCCACTCTTCTGAACAGATATTTGAGCATTGGAAAAAGATTGGTGGAACCATCCCATTTTAGAATGAGTGCTACAAAGTCTTTCAATTTTTTTCCAATGTTCAGTTGTAGGTTCTTGTATTAATTACCAAGTACTGCAAGAAAAACCTCTCTAATGGTAAGTAGAATAAGGCACTGACCTATGGATATTGAAGTGTGTCATTAGTTATTTTTTTGTTGTGGTTGCTATATACTTTTAGCATAACTATAGTAATAGGTCTTTCCCTAGGCTCATGACTAATCTTGTTGCAGGTTTTTTACCAAATTATTCATGTCAGATATATCTCCCTTCTCATGAAGTGAGCAGGAAATCCACTAAAAAAGTATTTATTTCTACCATTACGGTTTTGCAACATTTGCAACAATACCTCTTGCAGACAAGGTGCTTTTTAAGTCATTGTTTGGCAGATAGATGGGTGATATTAATGATTACCTTTCTCCTCCAGTAGCACCTAGCTTATCTTCCAGCACATGAGCATTGGTAGAAGTGGCTAGGCTTTTAGTTAGCCATCAACTTGGCACACTTATGTTACATTACATAAAGAAGTATTGTCTTCATCAATTGGGGATTTGTATCATGTTGTGGGGATATTTAATATATACATATACATATATATGAGTGTGTGTATTTCTTGTGATATATTTTTCTAATGTTTGTGACATATATATACATATGTACTAGATATATGTGCACACACACACACACACATATATATATATATTGCTATATAGAAAACACCAAAAATTTGTTGTATTCTTCATTGGAAATCATGTCTTCAAATTTTCAATACTATATAATTAATTTGAAGTTATATTTCAGATTATAAAGTAATTAAAATATGTGTATTTATTGTAAAATAATTAAAAAATACTAGGCAACCAGGGCAATGTCAATAGCGTATGCTGTTAAGAGAGACTTGGATCCCATTACCAACAACTCAAAGTGAGGTTTCCTGTTCTTGGCTGGGTTTTTCTTTAAATATGTGGCACATGTGCATTGTTTTATTTTTAAATCCACTGAGTATCTATAGTAGTGTCTATTGACATCCATGTGTATTGATGGAAAATTATTTGTTGGAATTATTAACTGGGGCCCCTCATGGCCTGCTTTCTTGAAGAATATTGACTTTCCCTTCACTAGCAGCAATCAATTGCCAGTAACTTTTCAACTTCAGTTTGACTTAATTAGTTCATTCTCAATTCATGCTAGGATTTTACCTGGTTTAATCTTTTGCAAGTCTTGTTCATGCACTAAATGTTCATGTGTGCACTGCCCCTGCAATGTCTGGAAAATACTACCTTGCTGAATGTGTCAGATCATACAATCTTTAATCATTCACTCCTATGATGATTGATGAGCCTTGTTTCAGGACAGAAGGGAATATGACATAGATGTCTTATTTAAGGTTGGGTTTTAACTGCTCATTTTTCTCTTCATATTGAACAGGAGTTCCATGAGCCACATTTTCGGGATGACGTATGCCACCCTTCTAGCTGTGGTGGGGTCATAAATTCCAGGGTAGGAGCATGAGGATTAGAATTATTAGGCAAAATGAACATAGATATATAGAACATAGGAGAAATAAGAGACAGAATCATAGGACATTATTGAGAGGAAGTTATAGTGAATATTGAAAATCTCCTGTATTTAATTTCCATTTGCTTAAATACCCTGAACCCAAAAAAACAGGAGTAAGACAAAAACTTCATTAACATAATAGAAGGAATAAACAGACCAGTTGAAGGATTAGGGATGATGTTTTTAGATAAGCATTCTGTTGCCATAACAAGACAAGTAAAACTCACACCTTAGACCAAAACATTTTGGCAAACCACTCCCTGTTTGGAATCCACAGTTATCTACCTAAGGGTGTAGGAACCTAGTTGGATCCTAAGATTTAATTTGAGGTAGAAACAGGTTTATTCCTTAATCCCTGAAATAGCAGGTCTGGATATTAGCTATACCTGTTGACAATAACCTTGAAAGACCAGAAGTTCCAACTCTCTCACCTTTTGTCAAGGCAGAATGGACCCATACCTAAGGGCCCTGCCACAGTTGTCTCTTTATTAACTGCAATATCCTTCCAAAGTAAATTCTTTGATGAAGCCTGAGATATAAACTCGTCTCTGAGTTAATAACAAAAGTTACTATAAGACTTGTTTATCCATGTTTGTAGCTGCCTTGTTCATAATAAACACAAAATGTAAACAGCTGACATAGAGGTCAGATGAGGAATGTGATAATAAAAATGTGGCACATAAACACAATGGAAAACGAATAAAAAAACCCCAATGATTGTAAAAGAGTATATGAATTTAAGAAAGAACAATAGCAGAATATAAGGAGCATTAGTGGGCGATAAAGGAATGGGAAATCATTTAATTATGTCATAATCTCAAAATACGTGGATGTGAGGGGTTTAAAATGTGTTAATTTATACTGAGGATAAAATAGTTTACATTATTAATTAATATCACTGTGTCTTATAACTTGATTTATGTTGTAGTTTGTATGTTATATAACATACATACATGTTATTCCTAAATATTTTTATGTCAAATAATACTTATTATTTACTTAATGGCATATATAATTTGGAATTACATTAAATGTAAAAAAGACATATAATTGTTTCACATTTCTTTAATAAGAGCCAAGAAACCATAGGAATGATTGATTGACTAAATATCTATATCCAAGTTATATTCATAAATTAAAGGGAGCTCTTTCAGAAGTATCTGTCATATCTACTTCCTTCTAGTGTTATCCTAATTATAAGTATTTGAAAAAGGATATTTTATTATATGATTCATACCCCTACTAGAAATGTTAATTTCCTGCATCAGGATTTTTGACATATGTGCTATATTTTCAAGAATAATTCTGTATTAAATGTTAAAAAGTTTGAGTTACTTTCAGCTCTACCTAATGCTTAGCCATAAATTGGACACCTAGATCACACCTTTTATCACAATGGGCACCCACATGGCAAAGAGAGGGAACCAACACTATAATACCAAATCCAGGGTAGAATGATGTCTAACATTGTCTTTTTAATATAACATATTTAATGTATTCTTCTAATGCCTTTCTTCTTTTTTCTTTTATTGAAAAACTATTTTCCTGCCTTATATCCTGGTTATGGTTTTCTGTCCCTCTGTTCTTCCCAGTTCTTTCCAACCTTCCTCCCAATTCGGTCAAATTCTATTTCTATCACTCATTAGAAAACAAGCAGGGTTCTAAGGGATAATAATAAAATATAAAAGATAAAAAAGTGTCACATCAGAGATGAACAAGATCAACAAACATAAAGGAGAGTGCCCAAGAGGAGAGACATGAATCAGAGGCCTAATCATTCATTCTCTCAGTTATTCCATAAGAACACTAAACTGGAAGCCACAATATATAACCAGAGGACCTGTTGCAGAACTATACAGGCTCTGTGCTTGCTGCCTTATTCTCATTGAAGACATAAGAGCTTTCATCACGTTGATTTAGAGGGTCTTGTTGCTGTCCTCCATCTCCTCAAGATCTTAACATTATTTCAACCTCTTCTGCAGTGTTTCCTAAACTTAGTGGAGAGGTATTTGATGGCAGCATCCATTTAGGGCTTAGTGTTTCGAAGGTCTCCCACTCTCTACATAATGATTTGCTGTGGGTCTCTATAAGTGTTCCCATCTGCTGTAGAAGGAGGCTTCTCTGATGACAACTTTGCAAGACATTGGTAAATGACTATAGCACAATGTCATGGGGAATTATTTTATGCTATGTACTTTTATTAAGACCAGTGTTATCTAGCTTCTGATTCACACAAGCAGTGTTGGTGTGGGTTCTTTCTCATGCAGTAGGTTTTAAGTCTAACCAGATAATGGCTGGTTAATCCCATCACCTTTGTGCCATGTTTAACCAAGCCCTGCAGACAGGACACTACTGTGCATCATATGATTTGTATCTGGCTTGTGTTTACATTTATCTTTTCGTAGTGTGCAGAGTACCATAGGTGTTGTCTTTAAAACTGGGATTTTGGGCTCAGCTTGTGTATCTGTTATCACATTCAAAAGATTGAGCTAGTCAATATTCCATCAAGAAGACTGGAGCATTTCATGATATCCTATATCTCCATTAAAACTATAGACAATTAATAGTAATGTGATGTAATGATATTTACTTCAGAAGTCTTGAAAATGGTGAAGCTACTGCACTCGTATACCCACAATCCTTGCCCACTTGGCATCTCACAACTGCCAGTCACTCCACTTGCATGGGATCCCATTTCCTCTTCTGGACTCTGTAGGCTAGGCAGATAGGCAGTGTATGTGAGTACATGCAGGAAATTATGTATAGTACAATGAAATTAATAAGTATTATTTTTAAATAATTGAAAAATAAAGCGCAATGTTGTTAAACAATTTTCACAATGGAGCCATTACTGGAAGCACAGACATGAAATCCCAAACACACAGGAGGCTGCAACAAGAAGATTCAAGTTTTAGTTAGCCTACAGATTGAGGTGAAGATCAGTGGAGGCAATTCGGGTGACATTCTGTATTGAAATTAAAAGTATATCAAAGATTGTGCTTAAAATTCTGTGATAAACCACTTGGTCAAAGACCACAAATCCCTAGGTAGAATTACTAGTATCTCTAGAAGTTTACTGCTGGAACAAAAACTTCATGAAATAAACTTAAATGCAGAATATCTGAAACACCTTTACTTTGTAATTCTGCTTATCTCCACACTTTCCCAGAAAGTTGCTTTCTGTATGAAACAACACATCTTCCCTTAATTAATATAGTGTGAAAGAATCTACAATAATAGATAAAACAAAAAATAAATACTGTTCCTATTTGGTAAGGTACAAAAGATACTTTTGAAAACTATTCATTTCAGTAGCTAATCAAAATTATAATTAAAGATACATATTCTTCTTTAGAACAGTTAGTGTTACTGTAAGGATGAGTTAAATGGTTTAGTTATTACAACATATTTTTGTAAAGTTCAGTGCTTCTTAGCAAGGATTACATATGTAAAAATTATTTAACTAATGTTATGAGTTTGTTAAAGATAATTTCATTAGCACGTTTGGATACAAAAACAAGTTTTTTCCTGTTGGATTTGACTTTTTTCTTAATCAAGAGCTCTTATTTATCTTTTATTTTACTTAGTACAAACCTAGGATATAGCTGCTATAATTCACTAACTCATTAGTTTAATTACTCATTGCATAATTAAAACATATCTATATTATAGACACTTAATTGTATTAGTTAGTCAACCTTCTAACAGTTCAGATAAATGAAAGGCCAATACAAAGACAGATATCCTTGAATCTTTTCTGCTTTCTTGATTAAAGAGTTATTACAAATAAATTCCTAAAGTATATAAAAAGGATAAATTGTGACATTAGGTGCATTATGGAATTTAGATATTAGAAATAGTAATGTTAAGGTTTTAAAAGTATGAATTTTCCCAAGTTAACATTTTAATTTTTGCTAGGTGTTGAATGTCATGTTTTCTGTATTTCAAATTAAATATGCTAATTTGATTTGATCTTGATAAAATGTCTACATATATGATATTAATACCTTTTGAAACACAAATGCATTTAATATGTATTAAAACCAATTAATGTTAAATCAAGTATTCAAGTGAAATAAATATGTATACTGTCAGGCTAGTTACTGATATGATACTAAAACAATGAAACAAAATCTCTATTATACATCTCTAAATTTTCATGTCTAGGGCCAGGAATACTGTGAAAGTTCTTACTACACAGCCTGATCATTTTAGTTTAAACATAAAAAGGAAATAACAGAATACCACAAGTTGTCCCCTGACATGCACATGCATGAATACACACACACACACACACACACACACACACACACAACGATAAACTTTAAATAAATAAGTTCAATTTAAAATTAAAATTCAATGTACTTCATAGCAATCCTGCTGTGATTTTTGCTAAAATATTTACATTAATTGCAACCACAGAAAAATCAATTGAAACATCTCCATCACCTACTATGTCATATATAAACATAACATATATAAGGAAATACTTAATTTTCAAAACATAGTATAATGTAAAACCCAAGTTCAATATTTTAGTTTATATGTACATGATAAAGACATTTAGCTAATTAAACTGAAAGTTCATCAATCGTATTTGATGCTTATAAATAAATGTTTTGCTTTCTTCTTTTTCAGAATTCTGTATAATGTATTTTGATCCCTCCAAGCTCTCCTTCTTCTCATCTTAGATCCACTCCCATCTCATTTCCCAATTTTTTTTTTTTACTTAAGAATTTACCAATTGTAATATAGGTTGACCTATTTTTGGTGTGGGTCCTTCCACTGGAGCATGGCTGACCTACCAAATGCCACAACCTTAAAAATGTCTGACTCTTCCTTCCTAGTAGCTATAATCTGTCCAAGATCCTAACTTGGGGATACTCGTGAGAATCTTCGCATTTCATGCTAGAAATGGACTCTCTTGATTTTTTTTGTAGGTCATCACAACTGCTATGAGTTTATGAATCCATTTTTTTTTCTACGTCGGTAACACTGTGTTTGCTTCAATATCCTTTCACCCTGATCTCTGTCTGTTTTATTTAGTCTTTACTCGTCCTGTTCTTCAAGGGACCCAGAGTCTTGGGGAGATTGTGTAAAATAGATGTCCCACTTGTATGTAAGCAACCCAAAACCACATACTTTCTCTACTTTATACACATATGAGTTGACATGTTAACCACCATGCACTGCACAAAGAAACTTTTCTGAAATAATTTAAGAACAGCATTAATTTAGATTCTGATCTCATTCTTCATCTTTATTATGTCTTTCATTATACTAATTTTCACTTTGTTTTGTACTTGTTTTTTCATATCCCTTGATGCATCATTTTATTATTTGAAATCTCTCTTAATTTTAATACAAACCATCACAACTATAAACTCACTTCATAACTACCTTAACTGCAATGAAGAAGTTATATTTGTTATAATATGTGGAGTACAAATGGGTGTACAAATATTTGATATATTCGAGTTTCCATAATTTTGGCTTATAATAGACTCTAGCAACTTTGAATTTGCTTATATCAATTGCCTTCAGAGGCGATTTACTTATAATAACATTTTTATTCCTCAATGTGAATCTTGGCTGGTAAGACGAAATGAAAAATGGTTGGATCTTACTCTGTAATTCAGTCAGCAAGTCTGTATCTTTTAACAGGAATTCACTATTTGATTCTAGTAGAGATGAAACAAGGGGGAAAAAGTCAACATACAGTCGTAGTAAATGAGTTAACTCCTTAGAATTCCCAAAGTTTAACGGAAAATAGCAAGGAAGGACTATAAAACAGGATGACAATAAAATAATAAGCTTAAGCACTGTAAAGAAGCCAACATGGTGCTGAAACTGATGATACTATAAAAATGGTTTGTGCCAGCCATTTATTTGAGAGAGTACTAATATCTAAAATCTGTAAGAACTCAAAAATAAACACTACATGAGCAAATAATACATTCAGTAGATGGACAAATGAGCAGAACAGATGTCTTTCGGATGAAGACATAAAAATGGCCAATAAATGCATGACAAACTGCTCAGCTTGTCTAGCCATCAGGGGAATGCAAATCCAAGCCACACTGAAATTCTTTCTCACTGCAGCCACAATGGTTAATGTCCAGAAAGCAAAAAAATGTCTGTGGAAATGTGAAGAATAAAATAAATCTTTATATATTTTTGTCTGATAATAAAGTTATTTTATTAAATATAGAAATAAATGTGCTATTTACATTGTGTATCTTTTCCTATACACAAAATTATAAATAAAAAATTTAATCACCATATAACACACCTATACCACTCCTGGTTATAGAGCTAAGGGATACAATAAAAATGAGTCAATATCAAATAAAAATAAATATGTATATAGTTCATTAAAGAACTACTGACAATATCCAAGTTGCAGAATCATTTTGAGCACTCATAAACAAATGAATAGATTAAAAGAAAGTGTATATGTATATATACGTATCGTGTGTGTTTGCATATTTGTTGATATGTATTATTTATTATTATCAAAGCATACAGAAAAACTGAAGGCAAATGGATGTCATTTCTGATCATATCACATTAAGTAAAATAAGACTGATCAAGTAAAACTATAATACATATTCTATTGTATAGAAAGCTACAAAAGTAAAGCAATAAAAACAGAAGAGATAATATAATGAAAGATATAAGATGCAATGTGAAGAAGAAAAGAGAATAAAAATTTTAATGCTATGAGATAAAAACTGGCCTAAATACATATATCAACATCCTAATAAAGCACATTCTTCCACATAGATCTTTAAAATATAATTATGCATAATGGTAAATGTTTAACATTCAATATATTATTTAAACAAATGTAGGAGATGAAGTATAATAAATACTTCCATATATTTTACAGACTAGTATATTAAATACTTGTTTAAAGTAAGTATCAGCTAACAGGGTAGCTGTTATTTTAACATAGAATATGTCTGTGCAATCAATACAGAAAATAAGTACTAAGAAGAGCTATGGAGTCAGAGATGTTCCCACAGAGATGGCTTAAAGGCATTAGAACTACAGTGTAATTAATCACCTTAATCAAGAAAACCTCATTTGAAACAAAATATACTCAGGCACAATAGTATGGAATTAAGGTAATTTTATAAGCTTAAAATTAATATATCAATGTGAGAGAACAGGAAGAGAAAAATAATTTTGGAATCACTAATCATAATCTCAATTTTCTGTTATGTTTATTAATTAAAGGTTTTTGTTTGTTTGTTTCATCTCCACAATGCTTCCTTCCATTCTCCCTCTTCTTTCCTCCTCTCCTCCACCTCTGTTCATAAAGGGCCAGGCCAACAAACCATGACATATTAAGTTGAGGTAGGACTAAGATCCTCTCCTTGTATTCCTTGTATTAAGTTTGGGCAAGTCAACCCATCATTAGGAACAAGTTTTCAAGAGGCGGCCAAAATGTGAGGGACATGCCCTACTCAAACTGCCAGAAGCCTCACAAGTAGACTAAGCCTCACAACTATGGGTTAGGGTTAGGGTTAGGGTTAGGGTTAGGGTTAGGGTTAGGGTTAGGGTTAGGGTTAGGGTTAGGGTTAGGGTTAGGGTTAGGGTTAGTCATATGTAGAGGGCCTAAGCTGGTCTCATATGGGCTTCCTAAGCATCGCCCATAGTCTGCGAGGTCCTATAAACAAGCCAGGGGCTTCTGTGCATTCTCTTGTGATGATTTGGTTGTATGGCTCATACAATTCTTCCATTTCCTCAACAGGATTCTTGCAGCTCTGCCCATTTCTTTGTTGTGGATATCTGCATCTATTTCCAGACGTTACTAGATGAAGGTTCTCAGATAACAATTGGTGTAGTTACCAATCTAATTATAGAAGATAGCCAGTGTAGACTTTAATCCACTAATGCAAGAGTCCTTTGCTGGTGTCATTCTTGCAGATTCTAGGGAGATTTCCTTGCATCAGGTAGCTGTTGATTTCCCTTAATAAAAAGTGTTACTATTGTATCATTGGAGGTGTATTACTGGAATGGTATGGTATTGGTTTTGTAGGCCTTAAAGCCAGATAACATAGATGCAATAAAGACAGAAGGGTAAAACTGAGGGGAGGACTCTGAGGAATAAGAAGGAAATGTAGTACCTAATGAGAAAGGAGAGACAAACAACACTAATGGCTTTTGAAAAAAAACATGAGGAAACATTATTTTAGAAGCTTAAAAATACATATATAATATATGCAAATGTATACATGCACAACTACATATATAAAGTTTAAATGTAGATTTAGCTATTCTACATATAGGGTAAATTCTTATCCCAAGGCCATAGACATCCAAACAAATATGCAGTAGCAGACTTCTATCTTCAAATTGTTGGTCATAAGCATCAAAGGGACTCCCTCTGTATATAGTCACCTATTATTACCTTTTTTAGCCTGAAGTAAGGCCAATTGTTGAAGACAATACTTGCTTCAAACACAGGACTTGGAAAAATTAAGTACATAGAAGCCTAGTCCTGAGAAATAGATCTCAAAATATCAAAAGCTACTATGTAATCTTTCAAGAACAAAATAATTCCCATTTTTTCTTTAAGTATAAAATAATCACAAAAGTAGACAATGTCTGTATTCCCTATTCATTATTTTAACTATGTTATATTTTTGAAGTTAAGCACCCCAGAGTCAATAAATTTGTTTTTTGCTAAGGGAACAATAGTCATTTATTAAATTCAAGTGTGCAGGCCTTGAATTTGCATAGTCTCCATGATAGACCTAAATTGGAATGGCAAGGGAATGAAGAATGAAAAGAAAGGCCCATTAGAAAACACACAGAGTCTGGAGTAGGATGAATGGGCCCTTTGTAGAGAATTCTCAGAATCCTGGATGTGCAGGGCCTTTGTTATACACAGATGAGTAGAAGGGTTGCTGCCCACAGCTGGACAAAGAGGGAAGCTTGTTACATGCAGATACAGAAGGAGGCAAAGCAGAACTTTGGTTTACAGATAGATCAAGTAGACAGATTTGTCTAACCTTGCTAGGAGCAATCTTTGTAGGGGAGTGGTCTTTGGGCCATAAACATCAAGGAGTAGGAGGAGAAAGTTAGGATGGACATTTTCCACACATACTATCACATACAAACACACACAGAGATCAGAAAGGAAGGCTGTGCCATTTACTTCTAAATCTCATAGACTAGAGGATATCATGTTGGGTGGGTTTGTCATTTTCCCTTGGCTTTTGGCTGGGGCTCTTGACATGGCCTGTTCATGTCAATAACACTCATTAACTCAGAAATTCACATATTCAGAACTTCCTCTACTCTCCACACTGAAGGATATTACTTTTCCTTCATCAGTAAAACAACAGTCTCCTTGTTCTCATTTTATGGACAGATATAAGACAAATATTAGAAGTCTTTTGTGACTTTGAAAGAGGACTAGAATAAAGAAAGACACATTTTGCAGCACAATTAATAAAACCCAGAGACAGAAATTGGGGTTCAACCTGAAGGTCAGAAAAACAAAACATTCAGCCATGGCTATTACCTATACTTCAGTGTGAAATGGCAATTCTGCCTCCAGGAATCTCAGAATGAGACTGTGTGTGAGACCTATCTCCTTCCGTTTTATATGCCTCTCCAGTGCCTGGATTAATGGCGTGCACCACTACTGCCTAGTTTCTATGGCAAACTAGTGTGATTACTGGAATACAGGATTGTGTCACTGTTGCCTAGTCTATAAAACTGATCACTGAAATTCAGGCAATATTTATTTATTAAAATACAAATCAAACATCACTAAAACTTTTTTTTCTAGTTTTTAGGCAAAAGTGGTAGTCAGATCATGGGGATACAGTATGAATTCAGTAACTTCTCATTCAAAGAAAATATGTGATGACTTAAAAGTCTACTGTCATAGTAGCTAAGAAATCTATAGAAAAATCATATATAATGCTCTTTTACGTGTTTTTTTTTTGTTTTGTTGGCTTTTTATACATTTGTTTGTTTTCTTTGTTGTTGTGGTTGTTGGATTGTTTGTTTGCCAAACTGACATAAATCACTTGGGAAGAAAAATCCTAAAGGAGCAATTTTTTATCATATTTGCCTCAAGGCAAACCTATGAGACATTTTATTGATTGATGTTGGAGAACCTACCATACTGTGGACAATATTAACCCTCGAAATATGTCCTAGGATATATATGAGAGCAGGTTAGCAAGGCAGGAAGAAAAAGCTTGCCCAACAACAGCTTCTGTCTCTATCTTCCTGCCTCGAGTTTGTGTGTTTATGTCCTGGCATGCCTTCATAGGGTCTGTTTTCTGGTTCCCAAGGCATTTCTTGCCATGTGTTTCACATGGCAGGAAGGGTGAGGTGAGATGCATTCTCTGATTTCTCTCACAGGCACTAATTCCACTTAGAAGTATTCACTCCCATAAACTAATCATTTTTGAGTTGTCTCCAAACTCACACCACTGCGTTGATACTTCATTTGTGCTGTAAATTTTAAAGAAGAAATATTTGGTCAATAGTAAATACTATTAGCCAGCACTCTGTTAAGTAGAACTTGATTTTTCTCTAAATTAGATTCCTATTGCTTTTTTAAAAGTCACCACAAGTGTTATGTTGTACTCTAACATAGCACAAACAAGATTGCATTTGTGTGGGTCAAATGTTGAAATCAAATCTCACTGAATAAAATAAAGCTGCTAGCAGGACTTTGCTCTTTCAGTAGACTCAGAATGACCAATTTCCTTGAATTTATGACATTTTCCTTTGTCTTCAGTATCAGTAATGTACATCTCCAGGTTCATATTTTCACATTCACATATGCCTCTGGTCGGTCAGGAAATAGTACATACTGAAAAATATCAGGGTAGTTCCCATGTTCACATTATTTAATCACAATTGTAATGTCTCTTTTTAACATTTAACATTTAATGTGTGTTAATTTATGTAGCTTTTTTCTTTTCCTTCTTTTTTTTTCTTTTTTGAGCCTTTATTTGACTAGTCACATAGTCTAAGACAGTAAAAATTTTGGGGAAAAGAATGGTCTGTGAAAGAACAGAAAGTGAGTACTCTATATTAATTGTTTCTCTGTTGCTGAGCTAAAACACCATGATCAAAAGCTACTTACCCCCTCTGAGGAGTGAATGGGGGGTGGGATGGGGAGAATTGGGGGCAGGAGAAGGAGAAGAAAGGGGGACTGGGGTCAGTATACAAAATAAAAAAAATGAATAAAGCAAAGCTACTTACTGAAGGAAAGCTTATTTTGAGTTGCCATTCTAGAGGGAAAAGATTCCATCTGGGTACAGAGGCACAACAAGGATCAAGCATAGCAGCAAAACTAGGAAGCTGAGAGGTCATGTCCTTAACTATTGTCACAAGCACAGAGTAAGAACATGAAATAGGGAAAAGCTGTGAACTTCAATTTCCATCCCCAGGGACATAATTCCTGCAACAAGACAGCATCTCTTAAACTTTCCCAAGCACATGTACATCTGAGCACAAGACATTCAAATACCTGAGCCTATTATAGGAGATAGTTCTCATTTAAATCATCACAGTTATCAGTAAGTCTCCTAAGTACTACTGTTACAATATGTAAGATGATCATTTCTTACATTTTCTTTAAAAATTGATTTCTGCTCTTTCTGCTTTTCTAGACAGGGTTTCTCCGTAGCTTTAGCACTTGAGCTCTAGAACTCGCTCTGTAGACCATGTTGGCCTCGAACTCAAAGAGTCCTGTCTGCCTCTGCCCTCTGAGTGCTGGGATTAAAAGTATGCATCACCACCACCCTGCTATTTCTTTCTATATTTTATAAACCTGACACTTGGAGAAGATTGTACATGGCTAAATATTCTGAGAGATTTAGCTCAGTAAGGCAAAGACTTCAAGAATTTGAAATCAAAGGATATATGAAAACATGCCATTGAACAGAAAATCTGAGTTTAACACACTGAAAATCCAGCCTAGAGATAAAGTCACAGAGAAATCAAGGGCTAGAGGAAGAACACCCAAATTAAGAATGTAAAGCAAGTTTGAAAGAAGATGAAGGTTTTAGGAAGCAACAAAGAGGTCACTGGAATAAATTGAAAAAATAAACTGAGCCAGAAGTTCTGCAGGACACAGGGGATACACGCAGTGCTCCCGAGGATCTGTTATTGGTGTATGAATATGAAAATTACTAGCATAAATGGCTGATGTGGAAACTTGGGCTGAGCTTCCTTTTAGTGGTATCATGAATAAGGTACCATTGAATGGCATTTCACCAATAAGCTTAATATGGTTCTGAGAATTGATTGATGCATTCTGTAAAACTTCCCTGGATATCAACATAAGTAATTTAAACTTTTGAAGTCAAGAAAAAATAGTGAATGAGGTATCTTGTACTTTATTAAAGTGTTTGCATAATATGATGTTAATATAAGCTCTGGTGATGAACTAGTATTTGGTTATATGCATCCTACAATCTATCTGTTGCCAATGTAAAATCTTATTTGATTTGTAAAATTTTTGAGTTAATACTGTCGGGAACTATTTACCACTATATCCATAGTCCTATATTTTAGCATCACCCCTTGGTATTGTTCAGTGACCTGTGACAGGAAGAATATTTCCTCATTCTGTTTTACAAAATGTTAGTAAAAAATTGATGGTTCCTCACTATTTCTGTCCATTGACTGTCTAATTATTAGCTCTACAGGAAAAATTAAATTTTAATTTTAATGTCATTGTAAAAGACCCAGAATTGTCTCAGCATGAGACAATGTCATAAAGGTTGAAGGTATTTTGAATGCTAGCCACCTGTTCATGTATTAAAAATTCATTTAGTATTTTCAGGCTCATATGTGGCTACCTTTATGCTCAGATAATATATTGTAGTCACTATATTATTCTGCTATTGGGATTTGAAGTAGCTCCTCTTTAGAAAGACCATGGAAATGCAGTTTAACCTGCATATATTATTTAAATCTTGCATGTATGGTACACACACATTTTGTGTATACACAAATATGTATACATATGCATATCTATATATATCCTGATACCTTATGAATATGTCACACTATTTCTTTGGCTGGATGTTAAGTGTAGTACTTTAAATAATTGCTTTTTATAATTCTTTTCGTGAAGCTATTTTATCTCATAGGTTAGACTTCTTGCTTTAGTGTCTAGAATTTCTCAGTATACTTGCATTAGAAGAAAAATGTTAGTGACAATTGTTATTTTATTCAGTATGTTGTACTAGTAAAAGAAGGTATACTTGCAAATATGAAACTAGACAGAAGAGAGATGTTTTCTCAGGAATGACTTACAGTTTTGCATCTCTAAAATTTAACTGTATGCAAACCATTCCTAGAGGACCCACAAACCAATGTAAAGTTAATGTAAATATTTTGCTCACACTTCCATATAATTTATTTGAAACATTTTCTTACTAAACAGCAAAACAACTAAAAATATAGGTTGATAATATCAATTTGGAGGCAGCACCTCTTCAGAAGCAATTGTCATTATACAAAAAATAAAGTTCCTCATCAGAAATGCGATGTAGGGTGTGATGATGAGACAGAGAATATCTCCAAGGACTAAAAGAAGATGATAGAAAAATAAAACCATCAGGTTAGACTCAGCCAGTTTTTATTGAAAGTCCATCCATGGGTTGGACAATTTTATTAAAGTTGAAGATGCGAGAAAGACAAGCATTGGTACACTCTTATTGGAAGTGGAGAGAGAAGTAACACACATAATGCAAAAATAACTTAGCGCCTACTATGTATATAGCACTTTGGTAGGTGATCAAATGTAAGTTTAGAGAAAATTATTAAACAATTTGTGAAAGTGGTATATTTAGGGCAATTTGATAATCAGTAAACATTTAAGAGGTTCATCCTTGGGAAAGACTAAATGTTGTTTTCCTAGCATATTTTAATTGCTATAACTCTTCATCTAGAGGTGGGACCCTGTGTATTTTCCCAATCCATATTAACATATGAACTGATATTGTTATTGTTCAGGCCCCATCTAAGTAGCCATAGTGTTGAGATTTTACAGATGGGGCTTTCCTTGTGTTTAGAGGACAGAATCTTGCATTGGGACACTTTCCCGTAGTTGTCTTTTGAGTGCAGTTAGGAATTATTCTGATATAGGCATATGACAGTGGTAGGATCTCCTTCAAGAGTTATGACTTCACTAGCGACAGGTGGTTGACTAGGGTTATCATACTGGGCATGATTTCCTTCTGGTTGAGGTCATCTTAGGTATAATTAAATAGCTGTTTGTTACCTCCAAGTTATGTATGCCACTATTGAACCTTTGACGTTATCTTGTTGTGTTTGTTCATTGTCAAGACAGAAGTCAGCACTACAGCCTCATTATTTGTGTTTTAATATTTTATTATAATATGACAGTTCTTGATTCTGTTATTTTATTCTAATATTAAGTAGTAACAACTATTTTTAAAATATTATAGTTAAATTCATGATTATTTCCTAACATTACATTTAAGTGAAAATAACTCTATCATATTTATATGATTTTATATAAAAAGCATATAAATTTATAAACTTATAAACATATAAATTTATAAAGTTTATAAAGTGATTTATAAACTTCCCACTTTGTAAGGAAAGTTTGAATATTTTCATTACTACTATTTAATTAATTGCTAATGAATCAATCTCTGTACATTGCTTACTTTTTACTTTACTTGAATATATTTCTGCTTGTTTTCTATTTCATGAAGCAATGCTCTATTACTTTTTCTCAACTTGATCAAGTCATCCAAGAGAGAGAAACTCTCAACTGAGGAAATACTTCATTCATATATTGGGCATTTTTTGATTAATAAATGATATAAAAATGTTTAACCTAATATGTACAACACCAGCCCTGGTAAGTGTCCTAGGTTATATAAGAAATTAAGCTGAGCAGAATCACCCATGATCTCTGGTTCATTTCGTGTGTCCAGATTTCTCCTTTAGCTTCCTGGGATGGACTCTAGCCTGTAATATGAAATAAGCCCTTTCCTCCCCTACTTATTTGTTCCTGATTTTATCTATGTAACAAAAATCAAGTAGAACACATTTACTAATAATTGTTGTTATTTTCATTTTTAAGTTACCTTTCAAAGCTCACTCTAACATTTGTTGACCATCTACTATATGCTAAACATAATTATTCTTCTAACCATGGAGGAGATTAAAAAGAAAAGTATATAAAACAATAAATACTGTATACCCAGAGCAAAGAGAAACTGTTGCTCCACGAATCTCTAACCATAGATACATGTAGTTATGAAACAAGAAAGCTGTTGCACTCAATTGAGGAAGCAACATATTTAATGTTATTAAAGAGCAACAGAGAAATGGCTCAGAGAGTCAGGGTAATTACCACCATGGCTGGCAGGGATTTATACCTGGCATTCACATGGTAAAAGGAGATAACTGGCCCCTACAATATATTCTATGACTTCCACATGCACACTACCTCTTTCTCTCTCTCTCTCTCTCTCTCTCTCTCTCTCTCTCTTTCTCTCTCTCTCTCTTTCTCGCACACACACTGAATAAATACAACTGTTAAACCAACAGCAAGTTCTTTTGTACAAGGCATTGCATAAAATGTGGAACAGGAAAATAGGAAGAATAATACTTGAGAATTAAGCAGATACCAGAAGATGAAAGGGTACATATTCAAACCTAAAGTCTTTGTAAATGTCTTAAATGCTTTCATGGCAACTTTAGTTTAAATATTGTGATATATCAAATATGTAAAATGTGTTGTACTGAGCATGCTTGTATTTATCCTTGTAATCAATTTTCCCTTCTTTTCATCATGTTTCCTCCATTTTTCTGTCATTTGAATGTATTTTTAAAAAGTAAATGACGTTAACATTCTACACTGTTGTACTGAGTTATGTCTGAATTAAATCATCATATTTTTTAAAAAATGAACTTAGATGAAAACTACATATTTTGAATGACTTTATAACAGCAGTGATTGTGTTTATTTGAGCAATTATATGTGACCATAAGCAGAGCAGTAATTTCAAGAAATAGACATTGTTCCCAGTAGATTCTCATGAATATTTCATAAATTATTGGAAATGCTATTTCTAAGATATCGTAGGTGGTTTTTCAGCCTTAAGTAAATGGATAGGTCTTCATATTGAAATTATGGCACCATTGATGGTAAAGCTAGCTTTTCCCCACATTGAATGAGTTGTTTTTTTATGGAAGGCTAAAGTGTTTGCATAGCAACAAAAGAGCTAAAGCTGTCTATGTTCCAACCAAGTCTCATTATAAGAGAAGTAGATCATTGTGTAATGTTTTATTATAAACTTAAGTTGCCACTTCATGAGACAGAAGGAAACTGATAGGATATTGAAATACCATTTCTGTACTTTATCATTATAGATTATTATAATGCTTACCAGAAACAGTCAGGAAAAAATGTTGGTATGCTCAAAACTTGAAGTAACAAAAAATACAGAAAACAGGAAAAAAGTAGAGATATTCTATGTCAATTGTAAACACTTTAAGGTTATGTAGTAGCTACTATCAGTAAGATAGAAAAGAAAGAAAATGCAGTGATTTATGCCACCATTGCTTATTACATTATACTAAGTATAGGGGAAAATAAAAGGAAAGGAGTGATTATTGAAAGCTAACATATAATATAAATTATTGGGCTTTTATAGTTGTTAGTATTATTTTATTATATCTTCAACAAAGGAGGATCTTTCTGAGCAAATATACAGCAAAATATAAGGGTGCCTACTAGTGTAAATTTTGATTAGAATTCAGAAATTAAAATTTTTTAATTGCACATATTCCTTAAGAGCTATGCTTAGGAAAAGAGACAGGTACTATGTCAACATTTCACATATAGCTGTTTATCAAACAGCATCTCCTGAGATTATGTCCTACTTTTTTTCTGAAATCTGAATACCAAATGGGAAACCTGGAATAGTTATAACATGGCACACCATCACAATGATAGAAAATCTGAGACTATGAACAATGACCCAGATCAAGTACTTGTCTCATGATTATGAAAATATATGGTCAGAGTATTTATCAGGTTCATTACACAGAAAAGCATTTCTTATGACAGTAATGTGACATAATCATATCTCATTCATTTAAACAAATGAAGTAACTGAGATCAGCATTAAATTCAGAGTGATGAGCTCATCACAAAGATTTTGTAGAAGGAGACATGACTTTTTCTGACTATAACAGGCTTTTATTACCAGGTTTCAAACTCTCTAGAAATAGAATTTTTTCTAACAAAAGGCAATGTATATACCTAAGAGAACAACAAAGGATTACTACTGTTAGGAATATATAATTTTACTGAATTACTTGATTATTGACTTCATAAAACTCCCATTATAACAACAAACACATTCTTTTTCAAAATCATCAAAGATGTGATAATTATTATGGATGTGTTGGCACAAAATAACTTTAAAAACTACAAAGAATAATTAAGTGAAAAAGGATAAAAATTATACATTGAATGAACTATGAGTTCCTGAGATCAGAATAAGTTTTAACTCTTCCTTTTTTAGCATACTCCTAATAACAAAGATGGTAAATTTTATGTAAATTCTTGGATTCAAGGATATATATATATATTACATACATATTATTTTTATGATTCCTTTACAATCCCTGTTAAGAAAAACATGATCAAATAATTTCTTCAATTATGAAAAAGAAAGGAGTAGAATTATGAGGACATTCTATTATATTGAGAAAAGTTCTTTTGCATTTTCCAGTTTTGTGGCATACAGGCTTTTGTAGTAAGATCTAATGATTCTCTGAATTTCCTCTGTGTCTGTGGTTATGTCCCCCTTTTCATTTCTGATTTTATTTATTTGCGTGTTCTCTCTCTGTTGTTTAATTAGTTTGGATAGGGGTTTGTCGATCTTGTTGATTTTCTCCAAGAACCAACTTTTTGTTTCATTGATTCTTTGGACTGTTTTCTGTGTTTCTATTTTGTTGATTTCTGCCCTCAGTTTGATTATTTCCAGTCTTCTACTCCTTCTGGGCACCTCTGCTTCTTTTTTTTCTAAAGCTTTCAGGTGTGCCATTAAGTCCCCAATGTATGCTTTCTCTGTTTTCTTTAAGTGGGCACTTAGTGCTATGAACTTTCCTCTTAGCACTGCTTTCATCGTGTCCCATAGGTTTGAGTATGTTGTCTCTTTATTTTCATTAAATTCAAGGAAGACTTTAATTTCTTTCTTAATTTCTTCCTTGACCCAGGTGTGGTTCAGTAGTTGATTGTTCAGTTTCCATGAGTTTGTCGGCTTTCTGGGGGTAGCATTGTTGTTGCCTTCTAACTTTAATCCGTGGTGATCTGATAAGACACAGGTGGATACTTATCTAATGTACCCATAGCTTAAAAAGCATACTAATATTTTCTTGCTCCCAAAGCTCTTGTTGATTTTCCTTAATTGATATCCAATATTGATGCAGGTACCATCTTCTGGATGAGACAAAGGTTTATTTGCAACTCTATTAAACATTTAATGTCAAATTACTTATCCATAATATTACAATATATTATAATTTATAAGGCAAATGACTAACGTTATTTATGATATGCTGACAAAAATACTACTCTCAATTATACCCTTTAGATGTTTACATTTTGAAATTAAAGTTAGTTTTTGCAAATATAAATAATTACTTGATATAATTAATCAAAGAGTCAACTTTCAAATTCCTCACCTGGCTCAAAAGTTTACTTTGACTATTGAGTTGTTGAATCTATATAATACAGTGCTCATTCATATTTTTCAGGTTCCCTTAAATTTCTTACATAAACTACATGTTTCCCTAATACATTCTATTCGTATGGGAATTTCTTTGGTGAATTATCTAGTGTAACTGAACCAAGAGAATTCTCTTTTTTTGCCATTCTTTTTTTTATTGAAAAAATTTCTGCCTCCCATTTTCTTCCCCGCCTCCCATTTCCCTCCCCTCCCCCCACTTCTCTCCAGTCCAAAGAGCAGCCCCCATGTCTGTGCTCTGTGCGCTATTACCCCAGTTACCAAGCTTTGGGCAAGGGGGCTGGAGGTTAAAATACACAGACACACAGAGACAGAGAGAGAGCGACAATGGTCATCCTTGAATTTCCCAAGAATACCCCCTTTATTGTGTTCAGGGGCAGATTATATAGAGATAGCCACACCCCAGCCAAACCCACCAGAAACAATTCTCCTGCCATCAGGAACTCCTGAAAGTCTCATGCTCAGAACAGCTGTAGGCACTCAGATCAGGGGATTACAAGAAATTCAGGATCTGGGGTCTCACTGCTGCCAACAACTAGAGACACGATTCATTCCTGTTCTAAATGATAAGGCCAGAATTATCATATACAAATACTAGATTCTAATAACTGCTTCTATATAATGAGCCTCAACATTAAGTTCTGAGTGAGATGCACACATTCTAATTCATCCAAGGTCTGTTGCTTGTTGTGTCACCTGGATAGATTTTCAGTTGGCTGATCATGCTTGAATTAGCTGATAATGCTTGAATTAGCTGATCATGCTTGAATTAGCTGATAATGCTTGAATTGGTTCTAAATTGTTCAGAGTTTTCCGTCTTGATTCATTGTGTGCGATATGAATTTTTGTCAACGTTTGTTTTTGAACATGTTGTACCTAGTCATCTCCAAAGTTAATACTTTACAGTAAATTTGACTTGTAAGGTGATAACTATTTTGATATTCATTTGACCATCAACATATTAATGAGGATTTATAAGAAATGGGTGCTTGCATATGCATGCCCATAGATTTTTACATACTATATCTTAAAAGGAATATACTCCTCAAAAGTATAGAATCCTTGGACATGAACGTTTTATGTTTCAAGGTCATGTTTTTATGTTTTTATTTACTTTTCTGATTGCATTTTACATTCCAACCAAAGTTCTCTTCCTATCCTTTTTTCTGTTCCCTTGCTCCCTACCCCCCCCCCAACGCCCATCACAACCGCTATCCACTTCTGCCAACATTTAAGGGTCCTCATAGGGAGTCATCAAAGTCTGGCACATTAAATTGTGGTAGGACCAAGCTCCTTCCCCATGCATAAGACTGTACATGACATCCCACCCTAGGTAATGTGCTCAGACTAGCTTCTTCATGCACCAGGGCTAGATCCTGGTTCTATTGCCAGGGACCTCTCAGATAATCCAAGATTCACCACGTTCTCTCACATATAGAGGGCCTAGTTTGGTCCCACGGAGGCTCCACAGCAGTCGTCTAGAGGTCATGAATTTCCATGACCTTGAATGAGATGTTTCTGTAGATTTTTCCATCATGATCTTGACCTCCCTTGCTCATATATCTCCCACCACCTCTCTTTGATTGGATTCCCAGAGCTTGGCCTGGTGCTTGGCAGTGGATCTCTGCCTCTGGTTCCATTAGTTACTAGATGAATGCTTTCTGTTCTTTGTTTTTTTAAAGTGGAGAAGTTCAATGAGAATTACATGGATAATAATATCATTGAATAGCATGGATTTTCACACATTTTTAATCCAGGTTTTATATCATGTTTTATCTAAAATTGCTGAAATGAAAAAATAGTCCACCTAAATTTTATTGAGTACCTTCTAAATCTCAAGATATCTAGCTATCATACAGTTAAAAGTAGTGAAAATTTCAGTCCTGAAAAATCTTATATTCTCATTCACTTGTAGATCATTTTGTTTGTAAACTTTCCAAATTTTCTACATCATTCATATGATTTTTTGTACATAATATACAGACATACTGATTTGGGAAATCTCAGTTTGCCCCTCATATTGCATTTAGTACAGAGACTAAAGAAAGTGAATTATAAGGAATAAATTATTTTCAAAACCAACAGGAAGCCGGGAAATGGTGGTTCACACCTTTAATTTCAACACTCAGGAGACAAAGGCAGATGAATCTTTATGAGTTCTATGCCAGCCTGGTCTACAAGAGCTAGTTTCAGGACAGGCTCCAAAGCTACAGGGAAAACTTGTCTGGAAAAATTAAAAAAAAAACAAACAAGAAAACAAAATCAAAACAAACCCCAACCAGAACAGTCCTCTAGTGTGTTTCCAATTAAAGAGTGCGGATTTTACACTTACAAAAGGCAGTCATTAGTCTTTTAGTGATACATTTTTACTAACTTTTGCTGAATAGAAGAATGTTTTGCTAAAATATAAAAAAAATCACTCTGAAAACAAAATAAATTATTTATCCTTGACTATGTTTTATTATTCTAATAGGTAAAGGCATAGATTTTTTTTTATCCTTAGGGAAATTATTGGAAAAGTAAGAGAAGTAGTATGATGCTTAATTATTTTCTCTAAGCAGATAAAAATTTTAGAATAACTGTGTTTATGTTTCTGTAGGAACTAAGAGAATAAATTCAACTGAAAAATGAAAATGGAATTATTGGCCCTGCTGAAAATATACACCTAGGTAAGAGGTGATGACATTCTGAGTGTTCTCATGATAAGCACTGTAATGAAACACCGGCTAAATAAAAATGGAGTATTTAGCCAAAAAGAATAACTTATTATTAGTTATGCCACTTTCTACCTGTAGAAACTCCAAATTCACATTAAATCAATTCACAGCAGACTATTTAAGTCTAGGGTCCACTGTTTTACTCTAAAGATAATGTAAAAGAAAACTCTTCTTATGCCTTTCATAATGTCATCAGTCATTATTTCTGACCTTGACGGTTTTCACTATTCATCCAAATTGTGTACCGAATTAACATTTATTTTAAAAATTACCTATAAAATCTCACAAGAATAATTTTGAGCTGTTAATAATACCTATGTGTGCCTCTGGCTTATTATTGCCACGTTAATCCATGGTATATTACTGTTCTCAGTTGCTGCATTTTCTTTTATAGTCTGTTTGTTTGTTTTTGGTTTGTTTGTTTCTGTGTTTGTTTTTTGATTGTTTGTTGTTGTTGTTTTTTATTTTATTTTTGGTTAGCAATAAAAACAAGCATGTAATGAACTTCATGTAGCTCACAAGACAAGTGTTATGACAGATGAAGCATCAAAACTAATTTGTCAGTGTGGAGTAAAGCACACTGATACTCTCATTTCTATAAACAAAATTCTCTTTTGCATGAGAAGAGTTCTCCTCCTAATAAAACCGAGTATGTTCTATGTGAGGACAGTTTTGGAAGCACCACCCAGATGAAAGAGGGGGCTTACGTTACAGAGAAAGCACAGAAAAAGAACAAAATGACTGGAAGAAATAAAGTGATTACAGGGCAAGACAAAAGAGGGAGTGGAAAGAAAAGGCAAGGCGGAAAAGATAGGAGGTAGGGAGAACTTAGGAAAGTAGAGAGAGGGATAAATATTCAAAATACAAATGGCTCTTCCCTTTGTAGATTTCTCATGTACAAAGCATATGATATTTATTTGTCTGTGTCTTGTTGATTTCTCATAATATAGTAGCCTCCAGAATCAACTATGTCACTAGAATTACAGTCTTATATTTTTTTAAATATATTTTACATTTGAAATTACAATATAATGAAATTATTTCCACCCCTCATTTTCTTCCATTCAAACCCAACTTGCTTTCTTTCAAATTAGTGGTCTCCTTTTTATTAATTGTTGTTACATGCATGTATGTATAAACCCAGAGATTTCGTTTTTTTTCTTTCTTTTTTTAACTTATTTATTTTTAAACAATCTTTTCTCATTTTACATATCTACCTAGATTTTTACTCTGTTACATCCTCCCAGTCCCTGTCAGCTTCCTCCACCCCAACCCCCATCTACTCCACAAAAGGATAAGGCTTCCCATTACTGAATCAAATAAGTGGGATTATCACTTTGAGGCAGCACCAAAGCCCTCCCTCCTATGTCTAGGCTGAGTTAGGTATATCTTTAAAAAGAAAGGGAACCAAAAGACCAGTTGAAATACTAGTGATAAATCTTGATCCCACTATCAGTGGCAAATCATACAACTGTCACCCGCATTCAGAGGGCGTAGTTTGGTCCTATACACATCCCTCCACTATCAGTGAAGAGTCAGTGAGCTCCCACTAGATCAGGTCAGCTGGATTTGTGGTATCTTCATCATGGTCTTGACCTCTTTGCTCAATTATTAATCATCTTCCCTTCATCTGGTCTTCGGAAGCTCGACCCAGTACTTAGCTGCATCTGCTTCCATCAGTTACTGAATGAATGTTCTATGATGAAAATTAAGGTAGTCATCAATCTGATTACAAGAGAAGGCCAGTTCAGGCACTTGTTGCATTATTGCTTAGGGTCATAGCTGCAGTCATCCTTGTATAGTCCTTGGAATTTCCCTTCTGCCATGTTTCGTGCTAGCCCCATTATGAATCACTCAATCAAGATATATCTTTCCTTGAGAACCCTCTTTTTCATTCCCTCAACTCAAGCATACTTTTCCCTCATGTTCTCCTTTTCCTTCATGTTCTCCCCTCCCCTTCCCATTCTGAGCTCTCTTCTCCCCCACCCAATGCTCCTAGTTTTCTCAGAAGATCTTGTCTATTTCCCCTTCCTAGGGGAGCTGTGTATTTCTCTTTGGCTATTCCTTGCCACCGAGTTTCACTGGGTTCATGGGCAACTGGCTGGTTCTTCTTTGTTTTATATTATCCATTTATAAGTGAGTACATACCATGTTTGTCTTTCTGGGTTTGGGTTATATCATTCGGGATTTTTTTTAAACTACATCCATTTGCTTTCAAATTTCAAAATGTCATTCCTTTTTTACTACTGATTAGTACCCCATTGTATAATTTACCACATTTTTTTTAAAGTATTCTTCAGTAGGGGCAACTAGGTTGCTTTTATGTTCTGGCTATTATGAATAATACTGCTATGAACACAGCTGAGCAAATGTCCTTGTGGTATAAGTGTGCATTCTTTGGGTATACATCCAAGAGTGGTATATGGGGTCTTGAAGAACTGCCATACTGATTTCTAAAGTGGCTGTACAAGTTTGCATTCCCACCAGCAACGGAGGAGTGTTCCCCGTATTCTACATTTCCCCCAGTATTAGCAAAATTGGTGTTTTTGTTTTATCTTAGCCATTCTGGCTGGTATAAAATTGTATCTCAGAGCTGCTTTGATTTACATTTCCTTGATGACTAAGAATGATGATCAATTCATGAAGAGTCTTTTGGCCATTTGAGATTATGCTGTCAAGAATTTTCTGTTTACATCTGTACCCCATTCTTGATTGGATCATTTGGTATTTTGATGTCTAGTTTCTTGAGTTCTTTATATATTTTGGAGATCAGTCCTCTGTCCAATGTGGGGTTGGTGAACATATTTTCCCATTCTGTAGGCTGCCATCTTGTCTTGTTGACTGTGTCCTTTGCCTTACAGAAGCTTCTCAGTCTCGCAAGGTCCCATGTATTAATTGTTGCTCTTAGTGTCTATGCTACTGGTGTTATAAGTAGGAAGTGCTATTGGTATAGGAGTTCCTTATGTTTGTGTGCTGCTTTCATTGGTTAATGAATAAAGAAACTGTCTTAGCCTTTTGATAGGGCAAAATTTAGGTAGGCAGGGAAAACAGAACTGAATGCTGGGAGAAAGGAGGCAGAGTCAGAGAGAAGCCCTGGATCCTCTGCCAGAGATGGACACTGGTTAGAATCTCCAATAAGCTACTGCCTCATGGTGATACGCAGATTAATGGAGATGGGTTAAACTGATATGTAAGAGTTAGCCAATAAGAAGCTAGAGCTAATGGCCAAGTAGTTTTAAAATCAATACAGTTTCTGTGTGGTTTTTTGGATGTAAGCTAGTCAGGAGGCCAGAACAAACAAGCGGCCCTTTCTTGTAACATGCTTTCTTGTGACTATGCATTCACGGCTACTTCTCACTTTCCTCTCTATGAGGCTCAGTGAGGCTGGATTTGCGTTGAGGTCTTTTAACCGTTTGAAAATGAGTTTTGTGCATGGAGAAAGATATAGATCTATTTGCATTCTTCTACTTGTTGACATCCAGTTATGCCAGGATCATTTTTTGAAGATGTTTTCGTTTTTGCTACAGCATTATTTTAGCTTCTTTATCAAAAATCAGGTGTTCATTATTATCAGGGTCTTCAGTGTGATTCCATTGGTCCACCTGTCTGTTTTTATGCCAATTCCAAAATTTTTCACTACTGTAGCTGTTTAATAGATCTTAATGTCAGAGATGGTGATGCTTCTGGAAGTTCCTTTATTGTAGAAAATTGTTCTGGCTATCCTGAGTTTTTTGTTTTTCCATATGAAGTTGAATATTGTTCTTTTGAGGTCTGTGAAGAATTCTGTTGGAACTTTGAGGGAGATTGCATCAGACCCTCAAATTGCTTTTGGTAGTATTGTCATTTTTATTTTGTTGATCATACCTATCTAAGAGCATGGGAGGTCTTTCCATTTTCTGATATCTTTAGTTTCTTTCTTTAAAGACTTAATACTATTTTCACACAGGTCTTTCACTTCTTTGGTTCACATTGCCCCAAGATATTTTATGTTTTATGTAGAGGATAATGTTTTTCTGGATTTTTTATCAGACATTTTATCATTTGTATATTAGAGGGCTACCTTTTTTTTTTTTTTTGAGTTGATCTTGTATCCTGCCACATCACTGAAGGTGTTTATCATCTGTAGGTATTCCATAGTTCAATTTTTGGAGTCACTTATGTATATGATCATATCATCTGCAAATAGTGAAAGTTTGACTTCTTCTTTTCCAGTGTGTATCCCCTTGATCTACAATTGTTATCTTATTGCTTTAGAACATTGAGCACTAAATTGATTAGATATGGAGATAATGAACAGTCATGTCTTGTACCTGATTATCCTGGATTTGCTTTGAGTTTCTGTCCATTTAATTTGATGCTGGCTGTAGACTTGCTGTATATTGCTTTTATTATATTTAGATATGTTCCTTGTATCTCTGATCTCTCCAAGGCCTTTATTATGAACTGGTGCTGGATTTTGTCAAAAACTTTTACAGCATCTAATGAAGTTATTTTATTTCTTGCAGTTTATTTACATGGTGCATTATATTGGCAGATTTCCATATGATGAACCCTCCTTGGACTTCTCAGATGAAGCCAAATCGATCATAGTGGAAGTTTTGAGTTATTTTTTGATGTGTTCTTGATAATTTTTGCCAGTATTTTATTGAGTATTTTTCATCAATTTTCTTGAGGGAAATTGGTCTTTAATTTGTTTTCTTTCATGAGTTTTTGTGTAGTTTGAGTATCAAGGTAACTGTAGCATCATAAAAAGAGTATGGCAATGCTCCTTTGTTTTTCTTGTATGGAAAAATTTGAGAAGTATGAATATTGGTTCTTCATTTAAATTCTGGTAGAATTCTGTGCTAAAATGATTCATCCTTGGGCTTTTTAAAAAATTTTTGATGGGAGACTTTTTATGACTGCTTTTATTTCAGTAGAGGTTATAGGTCTATTTAAATTGGTTATCTGGTCTTGATTTAATTTTGGTATGTAGTACCAATCCAGAAAATTTTCCATTTTTATTTTTTTTTTATTTTTAGATTTTTCAATTTTGTGGAGTACAGGCCACAGAGGTCACAGATGTGGTAGAGGATGGTTGCTACCACAGATGTAGGAATACTGCTCCAGTGTTTTGGGGGTTTGTGTTTTGAGGTGGAGTGTGGGATCAGGACCTTCCAGATATCAGGGCCCTCCGTCAAGTAACGTAGACACTGACATTTCCAGGGTAGTCAGGGCCAGGACTCTGGAGGTCTCAGATGGGGTGGAGAATAATTGCAGGTGTGGGGAGTCTGCTCCCGGGTCTTTGGGACTTCACAGAGTGGGGGTAGAGTTGTAGGATGTGCCTCCATGGGCTGGGATCTAGAGAGCAGTACCCTCCAACTAGGAACCCAGACACTCATCTCTCCAGGATCAGTCAGGGTCAAGGCTCCATTGCTCTGAGATGAGGTGGAGAAAACATATACATTTTTAAATATGTAAATACAATGTATATTTGTATATATTGTTTTCATGGATAATCATGGAATTAGACAACCAATTGTTATGCTTTTTCCTGGGGAAAACTTCCTCTCACTCACACACTTAATGATATTTTCTTTATCAATTAATCAGTTGATGTGCGCTTTAGTTAATTCTATATTTTGTTTATTTTGAATAGTTTTTCAGTATATATAGAATCATAGATGTCTCCTGAAGGTTAATTTTCTCTTCCTTGTTCTCACAAATATGTATATTTGTGAGACTATTGTAACTTTTTTTCATTTTAGAAAGCTTCATACTGTTTTCAAAAGTAGAATTATCTTTATAGTTAACAATTAGAAAGGAAGAATAATTTCTGGGATTGTAAGGAGGCTATAATTGAGATGAGTTTATTCTAAGTTTCAAAAACTTATAAGGCTAAAGGTTAGAATATTTCTGCTTAAAAATATAGATTGCCACTTTAATTTCATTAGTATAGTTGCATGCACACATATTCATCAAGATAATGTAGAGAAAAATCAATAAAATGATGATTCATTATATCATATTGATAGGTTTTATATATACAATAACTTCTTAAATCACCATATTAAAAAACTTTGTAACATTTATCTTATATACTAGAAAGACTGAGAAACTTACAGCAGCTCAATCCAGAAAGCTATATACCTCAACAATCCCAGTATGGCACTGAAAACTTGGAAATTTCATCAAACAAGAAAGTCTGGATCATTTAGTTCTCGTATCAGTAAAGAAACTGACTAAATCAGTAACAGTATCCTGTAAATCAGCTCAGTAGCAAAAGAAATGTCCATTCAGGAAAGGAAAGTATAAAGGAAGGAAAAAGCAAAATAATATTCCTCCTTCCATACTCTCTGAAATCTGGAGTCCTGACATAAGGGGTGTCCCACATAATGGGACTCTGCAGGTTTATGAAGGCAATCAGGACAACTTTTCAGTTGAGTCTCTAAACTCAAGAGCTTCTAGGTTGTGGCACACTGACATTAAATCTAACCATCCCACCATTAATTGGGATATTGCATTATATCTCATAAATAATGTTCATGCAATAATTAAAAGCAAGCTAAAATTTAACAAATAACTACCCATATGTGAGATAAAGTTTAAAAACATATGTAGTTTGAGTTTTGTATCAGTTAATAGTTTCTACAGTAAGTTGCTTTACAAAAGCAGGGGTTTTTAATAGCAGGTAAACTGCAAACGCAGAAGCAGAATTGTGGACCAATCTAGGCAGACACTGTCCGTCTATGTTTCACTGGATAGTGCATCAATATATTCAAAGGACAGCACTCATCCTTGGTGCTCAGCTTATCCACGGGGATTTCTATTGTACAACCACCCACCCTCACCCTTTTTAGTTTTCCCATTTAGTCCTTCTCTCAGAAGAATAGAACTATCTGACTAGTAAGTTTGGAAGGGCTTCCCATTTGAGCAATTCTGCCTTATGGAGAATGTTCTGGCCACCTTCCTGAGCCGTGTGGTGAGCTCAACATGCTGGCAGTGCTCTCTGGAGCAGACTGCAGTTGTCCATTTCTGGTGACTGAGTAAATAAGTTGGTCTACATTAGGAGATGTTCTCAAATTAGTTTGGCTGTGTTTTTAATCCATGTCCTTTGCTCATTTGTTCACTTTTTCATAGCAATAAAACTCAAAATTTGTTCTCCATCTGTCTTAATTTGTTTTCTATATCTCGCTGTTCATCCTAAGCATGAACAGTAAAGAAGGTTGCTTTATTATCAATTATCAGTTCAACTACATTTCTGGTTTGGTTGTTTAAATAGGTATTTTGTATTTCATGATAATTTCAAGAGACATGAACATTCTTCAACCTCATTGTAAGAACATATAATATCATTTGCAAGTCTTTGATAGAACTACATTTTAATAGTTGTTAGAACTTTTTGCATTGATGAACTTGTCCATCAATGGTTCTTGATGAGTCCTAGAAGTAAGACAAGGTAAAACAAACCAAGTTTATTAAAAAGTATGAGCAGATGCAATACTTCACAGGTGTTCAATCTATTATGGTCTGAGTAGTTCAGTTTGACATAGCAAACACCATGCATAGGGTGATTTCAAGTACACATGTTTCTCTTGCAATTTTTAAAATATATTAGATTTCAACATTATGAGTTTCATTAGATTGATTTTGAATTTTTGTCACATTTTATGATTTTATTTAATCTGATTCCATTCAGTATTTTACTTCATCCCTTTCCTTTCTCAAAATAGCCCCGATCTTCCTTCTAATCTTTTTTTTTTTTTGAGTGTATATTCCATAATATAGAGTTTGTATTTCTTTTCTTATCCTGGTTTAATTTTCTTAGCACATAACCTTAATTCCTATCTTTTATATTTTGATGGTGGGTATCTGAGACGAGGAAGCCTACATGTTCTTTCCAATGAGTACTTACCTGATCTGGTGCACACAGACAGAAAACATTTTGTGTAGTCTCATGATACACACTGATCCACTTCTTTTCCCTCCAAACTCTACCAAATTTTACCTCCTTATAGGCAATATCAGAAAACAGAGCAGTGGTAAAATATAAATTATGAAGAGGGAACACAATTCAGCCCATAGTAAGCATCTCTGTCAAAGGGGATAATAATTAGCAGTATACTATTATTAAATCCTTCCCAATACAGTTCTGTGTTGTGGTCAATTCTGTTCCACTGTGAACTATTTCAAGAAATAAGATTAAACTTAATTTCATAATTTTCCCAAGATAATTTAGTGGCAGAAATTCATTATGAAGCCCTCTGTTAGTTTGTTGATATATCTCATATTGTGATAATCCCTACTCCTGGGTGTGTTCTGTAATTGTCAACACAGAGGAGAGCTGTGCCTATGCGTGAGGGAAAAAATACAACTATTCAATAAAATATAAGAGTAGGTTAGTCACTTTAATGCTATGGTATCAAAATATCTCATACAAGTACTACTTTGATATCTAAGTATTAAAATTTGTTTTTATTTTGACATGTAAACCAAAGTATTTTTTATGGTGAAGACAAGCAAGGACACAGGATTGATATTTTGCCATAAATAAAAAAAAATTAGTGTAAACACTAAATTCTAGATAATAAGAATCAGCAAGAGTTTGGTTGTTTCTAAAGTGATGTCACAGAGCTAATTATCAGATAACAACTAATTGCATTATATAAATAATATTTATAAACCTTAATAATAAGTTTCCTAGGCCATTGAAAAGGATAGTAGCTTGTAAAGATTAGTTGACTCCTTCAAACTCTCTCTTTCCATAACACATGAAAGTTATGTGTATGTTTCAACAGTGAGTATACTTATTTGTTTGCATATTATTACTTAAATGCCATTAATTTATGCTCCATGATTGTCAGAATAATCAAATGGTGCAAATCCAGATGATACTTGGAGATAAATTTATTCACAAAATATTTTCAGTATGCTCTTGTTTTCAGGTTGCAGTGTTGATACATTAATTGTTTGTGGCTCTTCATAATTCAATTCATGCTATTATGTGAAGGCAGTAATCTCACAGTAATTATTATTAATACTTTTACCAGCATCTGCCTCACTAATAGAGAACTTTTACTGAATCGGTAAATTTCAGATAACATCAATCAGAATTAATATTATTCAGATAGACTGAATAGTGAAAACAGCAGAGAAATAGAGCCTGTATAAATAATTCATAAGGCAGTATTCACAAAAGGTATCATAAAAAAAGATCGCTAAAACAAATAGTTTCATTTGTTTTTAGTTTTCTTTCCAATCAGAAGTAAATAGTCCATAGAATATGTTATCTGGCAACTCTCATAGAAACTGTCGTCAAAATATGGTATCTGAGGACTTAAGCTAGGAAACAGTTTAATAAATTATTATATTGTGTTCCTCTTGGAAATACAATGCTGTAGTCAAAATCAGTGGTTCTATTCATTGTATCTTTTAGCAGAATACTTTAAACTGCCATAGGTTTATCCTCAGCAGTAAGATCCGTGCCTACCTCACTTCCTTCTCTTTGAGTTGAATCCCCTATCTGTCCATAGATCCCCCACATGCCTGAAGCACAGCCTAAAATGGATAGAGTATAAATCAGATAGTAGAGACAGAAAGTACTATGAACTTTTAAAGTTTCTTCACAACAAAAACGAGACACATTTCAAACTGGAAACTTCTGTAAGATAAGACAAAGCCCATAGTGCTCTTTTATTGATGTACTATGCAATGCAGCTTTTATACTCTCATATCTCCTGTAATAGAAAATATGACCTGGAGCTACACATAACACCAGCATTTGGAACCATTACAGGCCTTTGTAAAGTGTATTATGCCTCAGTGATACATACAGAGAAATCCACAAGCATATAAATCTAACTATTGCCCTCAAACTACACCCTGGGGTGAGATTCCAAGTTCTCAGAATATGAATGTTTCTTAGCAGGTTAAAATTTCAGAACCAATGGCTGTTCCTCAAACGAATGCTTGACCTCTCCCCAGACAGAAACTAGAAAGTATATCAGAATAGCATAAAGACGGAATTGTTAATTCCATAATCAATATAAAGATAAGATGTAAGATAAAAAATATTAACCATTCAAGTGTAAAAACACATACAATGATTATAAGATTCCTGTATACACCGTCTTTTGTCATCTTTTTCCCGTTGCCTAAGCTCTTTTCGAAGTACTGCTTCTTTCTTTACAGTGAGTTCAATTCAATAGCCACCAGCATACTTTCCGTCATATTTATTTGCTTCACCAATTGCCACAGAGTAACTCTTTAACAAACATCAACTGATAATTGAAAATTCAGGCAAACTAGATGCTACCTGCTTTTGTTCCATTTCCCCATTGTTATTAAAGTGCAGGCTGACTATTTGAAAAATTTTGGACTTTGTGTTCCTCCTGTGCTACTCACCATGGGAGTCCATAAATAAAAGCCCAACAAAAAGTTTCCCACATATGTTTATCTAAAAGCCATCTGCATCTTTTTAGTTCCATTTATTTTTTTTATTTTTTTTTGTTGAAAAAATGTCTGCCTCCTCCCTGCCTCCCATTTCCCTCTCCCTCCTCCCATTCCTCTCCCCCTCTCCCAACTTCATTCCCCCTCCCTCTGGAGTCTGAAGAGCAGGGATTCCCTGCCCTGTGGGAAGTCCAAGGTCCTCTCCCCTCCATCCAGATCCAGGAAGGTGAGCATCCAAACAGGCTAGGCTCCCACAAAGCCAGTTCATGCAGTAGGATCGAAACTTAGTGCCATTGCCCTTGGCTTCTCATCAGCATTCATTGTCCGACATGTTTAGTTCCATTTTTAAAGATCTCTGTGTATGCCTGTCAGTGTACACATGTGTTTTGTGTCTTTTTGAGCATTTGTGTGTGCGGAGGTGTTTGCCTATATCTATGAGTGGAGATATGAGGATACCAAGGATCCTCCTCCAGAGCTCTGCTGTGCCATTGATCAAGGTCTTCTTCCTGAAACTATGGTTCAAGTCTCAGGTTTCATCTAGGCTAGAAGCCTCAGCAATCTTCCTGTCTCTATTCTCATGGGAGCTGTGACCACAGGATTGCGGGGAATAGAGACTGGGTGTAGGGATCTATTCTTGATTTTCGGGGCTGTGAAAGAGAAGCCTGGGTCATCTCCCCAGGCATGGTTTAGTTCAGTCAATAGATAATCTCTAAAATAGTACTATATCTGGTACATATTTTCTTCTATTATATATCATTCTTGTTTTCCTCTTCTAGGGGAAATGTAAATAGCATATATCCAGATTAAAAAAAATAATAGTTTGAAAAGCATAGATTATATAGCTACATTTTAGTATCTGTATAAATAATAAATGGAAACATAAAACCTTTAAGCTTGGAATGCATATTCAAGTATGCAATTGTTAAACATTAAATATATGCTTCCAGTAATCAGACTTTGAGAAATTTTCTAACATAAAATGATGGATGCACTTTAGGAAATTACTTTAATTCTCTATTCAACATATTGCTATCCATCACCCTCAAGACTTGTAAAACCAGCCTTAACATTTCCAAGTCTTTTAATTGTAACTGAGGTGTTACCAGAATTTCTTAATTTCTCAGTCATAAAACTGATAAGGACCAGAATGAGAAGATCTGAAATTTTAACAAACTGTTACCTGAAAACTTTTAATTATGTTAACACTAGGTACACTTCTTTCTAATAAGTGCTGTCTTAATAACTAATCTGATTTCTAGAATACATTAGAAATTGTTTCATTCCCTCAACCACAAATTAATACTCTTCTGGATATTGCTCTCAAACTCTTAATACCTCTTTAAAGAAACATTACAGAACAGAGATGCTACTGTCATGTTCCAGAGGCGATTGAGCAGTCTTGTAATATAAATAAATACATATTCAATCTTCTTCTGGAAAAAAATAGCTTACTCTAGAGCAATTTTAGTTGTTCCTTTTTTTTTGGTTTTGTTTTGTTTTCTGGTGCTGTTATAAACACCAAGATGCAAAGAATGTTATGGAGGAAAGGGTTTATTTAGCTTACACTTCCAATCTTAGGCTATCATTGAGGGATGACTCAAGTATCAGCGGAAGCAGAAATCATGGAGTAAGGCTACTTCCTGGCTTGCTGTCTAAGCTCTGATTAAATAGCACCATTTTACTACCTAGGGTCTCTGCATAAGGATGGCATTGCCCACAGTGTACAAGGTTCTCATATGTCAAATGACAATCAAGAATATTCTCCACAGATCTAGCCACAGACAAATATGTTGTAGGGAATCCCCAGAAAAGATTTCTCCTGATAAGTCGGGCTGTTTCAAATGAGATCTTAAGTTTATTAGATTAGACAGACCACTTGTCATTCAAATATGCAAATACATAGCCTCAAGCCATAGTATTTCCTTCCTTATTTGTCCCTCAGATCCTAGATTAGTATTGTAACATAAATTATAGTACTATTTTAAAATTCCTACAGTCTTCAATTTTTTTTGTCAATGAGTTAAAGTCCATGTTTACAAATCTAGACATGATGGAATACTACAAAATTAAAAACAAGTTATATACTTTCTTATTCCAAGAGGCAAGAACAAGGGCAAAGTTATAAGCAGATTAAAGCAAAAGCAAAGTCTCATAGTGCAAAATTCTTAATGTTTGATGTCTGAGACTCACTCAGTGTCTTCTGAGCTTCAGAGAGTATTGGCAGATCCACTTTCCCCAGCTCTGTTATACACAGCATATGATTGCCTTTTAGGCTTCTGCATATGTTTGTTAAACAATAGGAGTATTGACTGTAGTAATGTAGCATTTTTAATTATCGTGTAAAATGATTGAAACTTGACAAGAAGTCACACATGTTAAAAATAGGTCTTGATTTGACTCATTTTTGTGAGACAGTACCTATATAAGTCTAATTTTAATGTACCTTAAATAAATTATTCAGATCATCAAAACTTGCATAAGATTTTTAGCACTTTCTTCCATTTTTCGAAAAACATCCAGGCATTTTACTCTTTATAAATAAGTAATGTTACTTAAATACTTCTATTTTACATCCTAACATTTTTTTTGATACCATGAGACGTAGTCACTTCAACAAATACTTTGTATTGTGAGACTATGTATATAGGAAGCAGATATTAAGCAATGTCTCTCTTCCTCATATAGATTGTAAGGCTTATGTACAGAGTGTAGGTGAGAAGTTACTGGTAGGAGAACCCTGTAAACAGCCAAACGACACTCTTTACCCAGCATCCATGATGGCTTTCTCACTGACACATAGGTCGAGGATCCTCTCATTGATCCTTTCAACCATTTGTTTTTTTCTCCCCAAGGCCACAATGCCATGTGCAAGTTTGGGAGAATTATATGCTCGGTTGAGAGAAGAGGCTGAATACTCACAAGAGATCCAAATGGCCTTGTTTATCCCCTCATTCTATGAATGAACACATAAAATCACAAGTTCAGCAGTAATTTTATTTTTCTTATTTGTTAATTTACTTATTTGTTTGTATTTATTTATTTATCTTTGAAAGTAGGCGTGGATGAACTCATGAAGGTGGCAGTGTTTTGCTTTGGAAGATCGTGCTGTGCAGCGCCTCTGTGACAAAGCAAAGCTGATTACAAACTACATAATAAGTTAATGTAGCAAATTAAGATTATGTGTGTATTTACTTTACTTTTCAGCCTTCTATTGTCTCATCTCAAACAAACCTCTCCAACCACTAAAACCACGGTGTTCTCACAATACCTTTGAGTTAGTAAAAATATACATTTTACCTATGGTTTTGGGATTTTATCAAAACGACCTTGCTGTGAAGGAATACTCTCCTCAAAGAAGAAAAAGCATAAAGGGAAGCATACATAGATCCCCCAAACCTTGCTTTTCTTGATGTATGTCTCATGGTCCTAGAACTTTTAATATCATAAGAACTCTACTACAGTGAAAACTGTAGTTTCACCCAATGATCTCCCCTGGCCTCACTTTGGGGGACTCCAGATGTGTTACACAATGCCAGGACTCTATCCCTCCGATTGTTCTGTTCAATCTTATTTCATGCACTCAAAACCAGTACCTTGTGTGTGACTCGTACACATCGTCAAGATCAACTTTCAACTTGAAATGCAACCTTGGCAACTTGACCATATTGTCTGTATGCTAATCCTGAGAAAATATCTCTCAGAATATTTCACCCCAGTGACACTGCCTCCTCATTAATCACAGCTGATTTTTCAGCCCCAACTAACAGCAATCACATATTCCTAAAGTATATTGTGTTAGTGGACCAGAATGCCCTTGTTTTCCTCTGAAAATTAATTTACCAGGTCCCTATTATCTACATTTCCTACAGTAATTGTCTTCCAGGCTTCCCCAACAACAGTTTAATAAACCCCCAATGCTTTCAGTGCTTTTAATCCAAATTTCCAAACACTTCTACAGACCTTCCCCACAAACAATATGGTCAGATCCATCATAGCAATACTCTACTCTTAGTACAAAAAACTGAGTTTGTCGGGGGTCTCAAGAGGGATGGAATTTATAGATACACACACACATACTTGCACACCCACAGTCTGTATAGTCTAATAGTGGCTATAAATTGGTTTGTATTTGGGGAGGGGAACTCTAATAAGTATACATTACACAAAAAATATATTTTTCAGTTTTAGAAAAAGAGGAAGAAAAAGAAAAGCTTCCTCTTGCCTTTTTTTTTGTTATTGTTGTTTTGTTTTGTATTTTGCTTTTTTGTTTTTATTTTTTTGAAACAGAGATTCTCTGTGTAACAGCACGAACTGTCTTGGAACTAGCTCTTGTAGACCAGGCTGGTCTCAAACTCACAGAGATTTATCTGCTTCTGCCTCTCAAGTGCTGGAATTAAAGACATGCACCACCACCACCTGGCAACTTGCTCTTTTTTTTTTTTTTTTTTGTGAAAGAGAGGGAGAGAGAGAGAGAGAGAGAGAGAGAGAGAGAGAGAGAATAGAAGATAGAAGACAAAAATGTTTTCTTCCATTTTTTTCTTCTGCCACCAGAAATTTTAATCCATTTTGGGGATGGGGTTTTCACCTTCAACTCATTTAATCAATAAAATCTCTCTTAGGGAATCTATAAGCAGTGTATCTGGAACCAGTTAATCTCAGCAGCTGAAATTAACTACCACAGGCTTTTTTTTTTCATTCAAACAAACCAGTACCCCAAAGTTACTTATTCAGATATTAACGTTAATCACTTTTAGAGTTCAGTAAATAGACGAAGAGAAATAGTATATGTTTCTGTTGTTCTTGAGATAAGATGCTTCAAAACATATGGGAGAAAATGTAGACACTTTGAAAATTACTTGATATTTCAATTTTTATTTAACTTGTTATATTTTATAGATAAAATGATTTAGATGTAAATTTTACATCTGTGATTCTATTGATAGTCACTGAATTTTTCTTAAGTAATATTAAAATTATTTATTTGTACTTATAAATGTGATATAATGAGATTTGACTTTCACATTTTGGATTTCATTGCAATATAGTTTAAACATCAATATTAGAGATTGTACAAGAAGCAGGACCTTCTATGTAAGAAACTCATAATTGTATAAGGTCAAATATCCAAAAAAAGCAATTTCTTCTTGAATAACCAGAAGTATATTGCATACCACAATATCTATTCTTTTACTTGAGAAGAATAAAGTTCAGCTCCTATTCTGATGCAATAAAAAAAGATTTTATATTATTTTTCTACAGTCTTAGTTATGTGTAATATAGAAATAGAAATTACTTATATTTAAGACATGTAAGAGAATGTAAAAATATATACGAGTACATATATAAAATTTACAAACATGGTTTAAGATTTCCTACATTCAAGCTAAACATCCTATCAAACACTTCAGTGTTGGGTGGGTCCTTTTGTACTGAAAACACCTAAGTATCATTTTCAGTAACTTTCAAGTATCCAATTTCAAATTTAATATTAAAGGTGTTTATCTGAAATACAATTTTTCTATCTCTGCTCTCTCCCTGCTCATACATTACTTGGTATAATGTTTTGCTGCTGCGCTTACTCAGTGTATCCCCTAATCAGTATCTTCTTTTCCCTCTGTATTTAAAGGGAGTGTTGTTTTTTTTTTTTTTTTCCACTAAGTTCTGAAGCATGCAAAACACCATAAGTACATGGCATTCTTTGCCCTTGGAAAAGTGGAAAGGTTTAAGAAGATGAATCTTGGATAAAAACATATTCAAAATTCTAAACGTTCTTTACTATAAATCTTTCAGAGCAATACATTGCATTCTAATGTACTTCCCTTGCAGAAGTGAAACTCATAAAAGTTCCTATAAGCAACTCTTGAGGACGATTTCCGATTCCTCAGAAACTGACCTAAATGCCCTTATAGTCCAATATATAAGAAAGACTTCCAGTAATGATATTTACTACTTTTTAATTATGTAGAAAATAAAGAAGCATAATGTGTTCCTTTAATTCAAGATTCAGAGCCATCTAGTGTCATATTTGAAAAACATTTAGAGTTTTGCTCCTGTTATGTGTTAAATCTGTTTCCTTGAGACTAGCAGACAAAATATGAAATCAGGCTTGGTGGTATACACCTATAATCTGATTACTTGGTAAAACCACGGGACTAGCTTGGATTATATATTTTGACCTTTTCTCAATCTCAAGCAAATACAAAAATAACTACTTTTCCCCAAAGATTTTTGAGTATCTTTGGGTGTTTGTAATGTAAACTACAAAGATGTGAATAAGAAGTTTGTACAGTGTGAAGGCGTAAGTCACAATCAACCCCACACCAGTTTGGAATTAGATTATTAGAGAGGTTATTTATTTTAAGGGGGAAAAACTTACAGATCACCGTCCCAGACAACGAGTTAAAATGAATTATCATCATCATAGAGTTGAATACAATTTAGAATATATATACGTATATATACATATGTGTATATATATGTGTGTGTGTGTATGTATGTGTGTGTGTGTGTGTGCTGCTTAGAACCTAAAGAGTATAATATAATGTAGATTGAGAAGCTTAGTGGTCATGTTGACTACTTCTGGGGAGGTAATAATTTCTTTCTGTAATCAGAGCCCTCTATGTATGTGAATATTTTTTTATTTTGTAAAATTACAATATGACTATGTTATAAATATGTGTCTTTCAGCTTATATTTTAGAATTTGACAAATCATTTTAAAGCACTCTAAAATACCTCTATCAATTAAATATGAACTGAAGAAGAAGAAAGCACACAAAAAGGAGATGCCTGGTACAATTTTAAAGTATTCCAGAATTAGCAAATTTATGTAAATGGACTAACACACATTTAAAATTTGAAGTGTTAAGACAATCAACATTATTAAAGATATATTTAAGGATTGGAAATAAAGCATGTAATACAAGAAACTTATGATAAAAATTAAAATAATATTGGCAATGTAAGATTTTTCATAGAGTGATGCTAGTGATATGTAAGATTATTCTTTGAGGATTTAAATGTTAAACTATTTAGATACATCCTTACCTTGTGTAATAAATGGCAATAGTGTCCTTAAACTTATATTTTGTCAGACAAAAACTTTCATATATGTTATGAACGATTCCTTGAATTACATAATTATAACCATTTGAGACCAGTAGGCTTCATTAGTGGGATGCAAAAATATATTTTAAAGGAAATTAATCACTAAACTTAAAGAGAGCTGTTGTATACTATTTAAATATTTAACTCACATTTGTTCTCCTATAAATATTTATTAAGTAGCTCTAATATGCTAGACACCAGGGACACAATAGAGAATAAACAGACTTGAGTTTTATTTTCATGGAGCTCACATTTTAATGAGGATCAACACACAATAAACAAATGAATAATTCATTAATCACAGCTGGAAAGGAAAGCAAAAAGTGAAAGAAGAATGGACATTGAGGTGGTGAAACAGTGTTTTCTATAATGTTCGGGAAGTGATTTCTTCAGTAAGTTACATTTACAAAAGACACATTAACAAGATCATATATGGCACAAAGTGTATGGAAAGGAGCAAAGGATTCACGGGCTATGAAACACTAAAACAGAATTCCCAAGAACAGCAAAGAGAACAGTGATACTTACATAGGGAAAGAGTGACTTTCAGAACATTGTAAGCAAGGTTGGCTTATCAGATAAGTGTATGTTAACTGGGTAGAGATTTTAAGTGCATATGTGGCCTTAAACTGAATTGAAACAAATAAAGCCATTATTGTCAGAATTTTGAATATGAATATAACAATCCATAACTACGACTAGAAAACTTAAAATACATTTTTCTGCAATTAAAATTCCAGTTAATTAGCAAGGATTTAGAAACAATGAGGAAAATAAATAACTGACCTTCATAAAATAAACATATTGCTAAGTATGAAGCAAGCATTTTTCTTTTGTTCTCTTGAGCTTTGAGTCTTAGGGAAAGTATTATCTAACTCAACGTGTCACTAAACCTAACGCCTAGTTGTACCATAACTCTTTTTCTTCCTAATTCATCTTGCACATTCTTGCAAAAGCTGCTTTTACTGTATGTTCAGAATGTAAAGCAAATTTTTTGAAGAGAAAGTATTGCTCATCACTAAAGACATAACAAATAAAAATGTAGTTTGTTTGCTCTTATGTACATTTTTCTTCTAAAGGGACAATATGTTTTTTGTATTTGCACAATAATAATCGACTCATCATAGCACACTCTATAAAAAGCAAAAGTCACATACACTAATTAGAAATTTAATCTAATAGCAATGAAATTTCTGAAGAAAATTGGAAATAATTTAGTTTGTCATCTTTCTTGATGTGATTCTGACCTATATATGGATTCTAAAAGGTTATAGTGTAAGTATAGTTAATACAAACCTATAAACAAAGCTAAAATTAATCTTACTTAAGCTAACATAATATCATGATTTATGTGAATATCTAATAAATACTATTCTATATGTAATTGAATCCAAAATTTAACTGTGGATCTTTAAAATGTCCTTCTTTTAATTATACTTAACTAAAATTATGTTACTGCATTGTTAACATTTTTGCACATATAGTGCATTTATAATAATGGTAATATTTCATTTTGACATTTCTACTTTTAGACTTCAATGACACATCATTTTACAGAACAATATATTGATTTTTGTCATACTTTTAAAAGAAACTAGTGATATTTTTTTTTCTGTCCATGAAGGAAATATTTTCTCTTTTATCGGTAGTATGAAATGGAAGTACATATCATCTTTGCCCTTTCAAACCAGAAAAGGTCAAAAACTTTCAAGTATTTTTCTTCTAATTGCATGCATTTTTCTTTATTTTCTTCCATTAGTGAAAAATATAGTAATTTAACTGCCTTTGAAACTGAAGTTATTTGGTGACATTTACTAAATCAACTCTATTAGATCTTTTGGTCATTATATAATTTATTTCACTCCTTCAATGCAAAAAAATGGTAGTATTTTCTACCTGGTAGGCACAGTTGAGTCTCTTTTAGGTCTCAATAGTTGAAAATGTGTACTCTTTGCCAGTGTTTGCACCATGGCAAACAAATAGAATCACATCAAACCTGTGTAAAATATATTGCATTGTGATTTTTATCTTGAAGGAAACAAGAAATTTGGAGCAAAGGATCAATATGAGATTTCAGTATAGACACAAGAATATTAACAGAGCAAGGATATAAACAAGTATTTGAGTGATAATACTCGCAGGTCATATAAGTGATCACATAAGAGATGTAGAGGAGTAAAACTATTTCTATCACAATCACAGTGAGAGTATGTTACAGACTTGCCTATAATAAGGCAATAGTGGACAACAAGGCAAATATTATCAAAAGTTGTGTTAGAGAAAATAATATGCTAAATTTTATGATTACGTATAAATTTTGAGGAAAAATTCAATTAAGGGTACAGAAAATGTTTATTTAACAACTTATTTAGCAATGGCTAAGATCATGGTATAAATATATCTTCCCCTAAGTGATTTTTGATGAATGAGGAAGAATGTGTATAAAGATATACTGGATAACATGTAAGTGGATGAGATATCAAAGGAGAAGTTTTTCATAAAACTGACCTATAAGGTGACTGTCCTGCCCAAGAAAGCAAGGATTTACAAATATGTCATGGAATTACATTGGAAAATGTCAACTAAACAAAGAACAGAAAAGACAAATAATTGTTAATGATGGGCTAAAGGTGTATGGATAAATGGGTGAATGAATTGGAGAGAAAATAGCAATAACTGCAGATGAGAATATAGAATAAGAAATTTTGTTTGAATTCTATTCCATTAATATTCAAAATTATGATCAACATGAAAAGTTAGAAAAATTGTTCAAGTACTTTGAATAAAATTAAACTATAGTATCTATCTTATATATAAATGCACTACTAACTTTATAAAACCCATCTTCACATAAATATTGCAACAGTATTTTATTAAAATTTTTAAAACATGGGATGAATAATTTTTACCTTTTCTTATGTTTATTTTGCTTTACTTTGCTTAGGAAAAAAAATCGTTCTTTAACTGAGGTTGATAGACTTGGAACTCACAATAGTCTAGGCTAAAACCAAACTAATAAAATTTCTTTTGTTCTATTTTCCAGTGTTCAAGGATTGCAATGTAAGTCACCAATCCAGCATCCAAAATATCCCTTGATAGAGGGTGTGTGTGAAAAGCCTGTAATACCTCCTGTAGTAGAACATTACTCAATAATGGACAAAAATAAAATATCAAGCTGGAGAAAAATGCTGAATCTCAAAACCATATTGATAAATCAGAGAAACTAGTCTCAAAATGACATTAATTGTACAAATCTGACAAAGCAGAATTCTGGGAAAGTCAAAACTATACAGACAGCAAAATTGTTGCATTGAATCTAAAAAGAAAAAGGCTGGGTATGTGGAGCTTAAGAAACATCAGTTCCAGGATATTATTATTTATAATACGGGGACAGTGGAGCAAAGTTCCTAACATTCATGAACCATGGAATATACAATGCAAAGGATAAAACTCAATGGTATAATATAGATAATCATCAGGTATCGGTTTTGATTAATCATAGAACCTTACTACCTTAAGACAAGTTTCAAATGTGGAAACTGGGGAAAGGAGCAGTGAATATGTGGGAATTTCTATACTCTATATAATACTAATTCTACAAAACACATCTAATAATGGAGAATAAAGAAAATGCATACAAAACATATCAAAAAGTTTTGTAAGAGAAATAAAGGAGATTATTAGCTTTTATAATTGAGAAACAATTAATGACTGAATATAGTATGAAAAGTTTCTGATCAGGTGTGTTTGCAATGGGCAGATGGTGTAATGGTTTTTCAGAAACTTAAAAAACTGATATATGTTCCAAGTAGGAAATCAGAGAACTGACTTCCAGAGAAGGAGAAATATTGTCATAAGAAAATATATGACCCAATTTGTAGTTTAATAGAGGGTAATTCTGTATCTATTGAATGAGTATGCAGAAGTCAGACTATAAATATTCCATTAAAAAGAAAGAGAAAGAAGTTTACAGCAGAAAATTAGACTGTGTGCCCTTGTTTAGTAACTCACTTAGACAAAGGCAATTCATAACACCACAATAATAATACCAAACACAATTTGCATCCTCTTGTGTTCTTACTTTCTATGGGTATGGTAAGCATGTGTGCAGATGTGTGTATGAATACGTGAATTGTTCAGAAGCATGAGGCTCGTTTATTTACCTTGAATCCCTATTTCCTAACTATAGGTTCACAATGCAAGATGTAAAATAGATATTTTCTCATGCACATTGCAGTATTTGTCATCAACTCAGCAAAAAAAAAAAAAAAAAATGTAAACTTCTCTCCCAAATATCTTAGCTTCTAAATGCCAATTTCAGCATTACAGATGGGATTACTCCAGATACTGTGGAATCATGGAATTTTTTCAAGAAAACTAAAAACAGATATATAATATGATCCAAATGCACCGCTCCTAGGTACAAACAGAAGGGATCTGTGTCAACATAACACAGAATACCTACACATGCATGTTTATGGAGTCATTATTTGCAGTAACTACATTATATACAAGCTGTAACTGGATGGCATTAATGTGTACATTTGCATACATTTGTAACAAAATTTATTCAACCATAAAGAGGAATGAAAGGATACTTTTCACACAAAATTTTATAGATATAGATAATATATAGATATAGATATGGATATGGCTGAAGATACAGACGACATAAGTAATAGGATAGATATAGCTATGGATACTGATGTAGGTGCAGATACTGATATAGATATAACTGGAGATCATCATAATAAGTGAAATAAACAAGACCCAAAAAGGAAACATCGATTTTTTAGTCAATTAAGATATGAACATATAAGGGGCTATTTAGGAAGAGAAAAAGACCAGTGAAAGATATGGTTTCAAAAGATCATCAAGGAGTAAATATGAAAAATTTTGTTATATATATATGCTTGAAAATTCAAAAATGAAAAATTTTGTTATGTTTACCATTAACATATACTAATGGAAGTCTACAAATACTTAAGGTGACTTCTTCAATGCAATATTGGTGTTTCTGAAGAAGAGTAACTTGAGAATTTGTGAGTTGAATATACCTAACACTGAAAACTTGAGATACATAATATCCTGTGATTTTCCTGTGTGAAGTCAGACTTTTCGAAGCATTGCTTTTCAGTTTTATTTTAATAGCACACAGAACTATTTTTGGTGGCAACAGTCTGCAAGACACTTAAAGAAGACCAACAGTGGAGTTATTAAAATAAAATAACCTTCAAGAATTAATACTCTTTTGAAATACTAAAGAATTATTTGCTCATAATTACAGTGAATAGACCGATTGGAAGCAGAGTGCCCTCAAGCACTCGATCTCTTATGTGTTCTTATGAATTCATTTTCACTAGAAATCATATTAATTGCAGGCTTGAAAAGAAATCTGAAAAAGTACAAAATGGACGTTTAAGTGATATTTTAAATAAGAGACATTAAATTAGCATCTTTTAATGATTCAGCTTAATTTCATTGTGAAATGAATATGCCATTAAATTTTGATGTTAGATTAAATTTCATAAGAGTAAGGACATCTTTTACTGAGGAAACAATAATTCATAAAGATAAACATGGACATTCAAAGGAAAATCATTAACAGTAATAATGTAATTACTTTACTAATATTTTTAATTATAAATACGTTCTTCTCTCTCTTTCATTTTTTTGCACTAAGTCCTCCCAGAAACAACACTTGTACTTTCTCAAATTCATGGCCTATATTTAACTGCTGATACATACAAATATATGGTATGTGCACATGTATTCCTAAATATATAAATATAATCTTCTCAGTTTGCCTAACTTATATGTGTATGGTCTCAGGACTGATATCTTGGTCCTAGATACCAGTTGGGGTGCTCTTCCCTGGGTAAGAACATTTACTCCTCCTCTCAGCATTCTCCTTTTGCCCATGTTTTTTTTTTTTTTTTTATCTGTATCTGAGGACAAGTGAACTTTCTTCCTTCTGTGTTAAGAGTCCATTGATAGCACCTTTTTTAGGTGTTGTTATAGGTAGCCGTGATGATAAAATTTCGTGGTTATACCCTCTCTAACAATACTAGGAGACACAATCTGAAGAAAGAAAACAAATAAACGTCATGTGCCACAGACTCTTAGAAGCTTTCTACCCCCTCTTACACAACAACTCCTAAGCTTTTGGTGCAGGGGTTGTTTTGTGGGTTTATCAGATATGACAGGGTACCATATGCTCTCCTGTTCTCTGCAGCATTCTGATCAGGTATAGTGTAACTGGAGGTTTCTCTTTCGCCCACCATTTCCTGAGTAACCACAGTGAGGCTTAATATTAATTACAAACTGGCCTATTAGCTCAGGTTTATTATAAACTAGTTCTTACAACTAACTTAACCCATTCTTAATAATCTATATATTAGCACGAGGCTTGTCAAAGCCTCACAACATGCTTCTATGTGACTGCTAGCGTTCCCCAGTCTCCACCTTCCTTTTCCTTTTATCTTCACTTGAATTTCCTGCTTGGCACTATTCTGTCTTGCTATTGGTCAAATCAACTTCTTTATTAACTAGTGGTAATAAAACATATTCACGGTATACCGAAGGGCATCCCGCATCAGTATAGTTTTCTGAAATGGTCTCGATCTATTGCAAAGGGAAGTTTATTTCATGAGGAGTGAGAATTACACCTATTTTAAATTACAGATACTTTATATTTACTTTGCAATATTCATATTATTTGCACAAAACCCAAATTTTTGATTCTTTATATAATCAACAATTAGAGAATATTTGCGTATATCAACATTTTCTTGGAATGATAAAATAATTATTGGAATATTGAAACTCCCATAAAGAAATTTTAGTTGAGTTGACTTAGCTTTTCTGCCTCCATTTTAATTATATATAAATAAAAATGAACATGGAAAATAAATGAGAACTTGGGGCATATAATATTACTGAACACATATAGAAGTGTTTGCAAAAACAACCTTTATAATCTACTGCCTAAAATTCCAATGCAGTATTTTCCATCTAAAGTAAATAATTTTATTTTCCCCTAACATGTCTCTTAAGAATATGTTCTTATACTGTTTTTTAAATAATAAATATGGTTCTAATATCAATAATCCTACATCCTAAAATGGATATATTCATTAATACTTCAAATTTTGCTTATTTATTTTATATTTTTGCTTTTTAAAATGTTTTTAGTTGAAATAGAATTTAACCATTCTCACTACCCTTCTCCCTTCCTCTCTCAAACCTTCCCTAGCTCATAAACTGATAACTTCTTTTTCATTTGATTTTATTTGTTACGTTGTCTGGACAGAAATATAAATAAGTGCATCATGATGAATCCATTTTCCATGATTATGTATATGGTTCCAAAGCTGACCATGCTGTTTAGGACTGCCAATAATAAAGCTCATCCTGGGAGAAGCAAATTGTCCTCCTCCCAGAATTCAATAGTTGCCTATAGCTCCTTGTCTAAGGGTGGAAGCTTGAGAATTTTTGCCCGTCCATGTTAAAGCATCCAATGATATTGATATTTCTGGTGTTGGTTAAACAGTCCTTTCCATAATAGACTATTTCACAGCAGAGTTCCTGGTATTCTAGCTTTTTTTTTTTTTAATTTTACCTAAGTCATAGATACAGGAGATGTAGAGTAAATATGTCTTTGGGGGCTGACCATCCCCTGACTAATTGACCTCAACATAGTGTCTAGTTGGGATTTCTGGGGTGGTCTCCATTTGCTGTAAAAAGAAGTCTCTTTGATGAGGGGATGGAAATAGCTTCACTTAGAATATAGGAATGAGATATATACTATAGGAGGAAATTATGTTGCTCTAGTAAAGGGGAAGTAATAATTCTTTTCATGACCTCACTAGTCCTGGGAATTGGCTATGATTCCAGTTTCAGTCATGATTTCCCTCCTGAGCCTCAAGTTTAATTAGACAGCTATTGTTTGCCATCAATATAAGACTGGCACTTTTTTGCACCTTTATGCATATCATTCCATGCTGGTAATTGTCAAGACTCGTTTCTATTTCTGTCAAGGTGATACTACAATTTAATTGTTGCAAGAAACACATTTCCAAAATGAGTCCTCCTAGGTTTTATAAAGTATGGAACTCAATAGTGTTAACCATGTGTATTTATTATATGTAGAGAATTTTCATCTTGGAGAATTGAAATTAAATACTCATTAAACTACTTCTTTTTTTTTTTAACCCACCACTCACAGGAAAAGTGTTCTAATTTTATGTTTCTCAAATCCAGCGTTTTGTGAAGCTTCATATCAGTAGTTCCATGCAGTAGTTACCAGTAGATGGATATTATTGTCTTGGATGATGTCTTCAACTTTCATCAATGACATGAGATTTTATAGCTTGAAAACTTTATTGAAGGTTGAATAAATCTTATATATCATATGTTCTTTAACAGTTAATATATTGGCAAATATTTAAGTTATTTTTACTTTGTGGGTATAGTGGAATATTGGGATGGATAATAAATGTCTGTCTACATAAATATTACCTTATCACCTTGATTGCAATTATTTAATCTAAATCCCTAGACACAGATTGCTGAATAATATGTTAATTCATTTTTGCTATAGAGACAGGTTCTGCTTCTGTTTGGTTCAGTTATTTTCCCAATAAGTACAAGATGACATCAGTTATGAATTCCACCTGAGATTATTGATTTTTAGAAATATTTCTTTATGTTTAAACTATAATACATATGTTAATACATATGTACCTTGAAATGTGATATCTAATTAGATAGATGATAGATAGATAGATAGATAGATAGATAGATAGATAGATAGATAGATAGATATCACCACATCATACTCTTTCCAAATTCATGATTTCTTTTATAGTTAATGATGTGATGAAATTTCATATCACTTGTTGTCACTGAACATATGCTTTGGGATAATGTCTGTTCAAGTCCTGTGCTATTTTAAGTTGATTTGGATTGTTTGTCACTGTTGACTTGTAGTACATATTGTTGTCTATTTTTATTCTTTTGCATACATAACTTAAAGATTTTTTTTAAAATAACCATTCGATGTCAGCACCCTAATTGTAGTTTCTTGTCAGTAGCATTAAGCCTTGATTGCTATAATTTGGAATAAGTTTTGCTCTTAAAAGTTACAATGTTCTTTTTGTAATTTTGGTTACTTTACTCAAAATTGATTTTTGTCTACACAAGGTCTTCTGTGATACCATATACATGTTGGTATCAATTTCTCAGCCTGTAAAAATTAAGTGATGAGATTACTGACAGGAATTACATTGAGCCTTTAAATCTCTTTGAGTAATAAAGACATTTAGCAATTTGAAGATATTAATTATTTTAAGCCACAAATATGAAAAGATTATTTCTGCATTATCAAATTTTGTTCAAAAGTAATTATCTACCTTACAGAATTATCTCATAGATTTAATAATACATTCCACTTTTAGGGTATAATTTTCCTCCTCAATTCTTTAGGGTTACTTGGAAAATTTTTATTAGTTTATCCAGTTATGAAGAAATATGTTGGTCAGGGGAATTCACAACATTTCTAAAAATAATGTTATTGCATTTTGACTTTTATTGACATCCAAAAGTTGAAGATAAGCTCCTATATATGTAAACAACGTGCACTTTTGACATGGAACTAAGGAACCTGGAGTGCACAGGTTTGGGGCCCTGACAAAACCAATACTAATCAGACTCAGAAGGCTGTATTTGTATAACTGTGGGCAATACTAATCAGACTCAGAAGGCTGTGTTTGTATAACTGTGGGCAATATTAATCAGACTCAGAAGGCTGTATTTATATAACTGTGGGCAATATTAATCAGACTCAGAAGGCTGTTTTTATATAACTGTGTGTGTTAATGTTTATGTGTTTGTGTGTATGTGAATGTAAATAATAATTGAAGAGAAAAGGTAAAAAATTTCAGAGGGACCAATGAAAGGAATGGGAAAGTTTGAAGTAAGAAAGGAGAAGGGGACTGATATAATTATAGTTCAATATTTATTCATATAAACATTTAAGACATAAATATGATTTTCCTCTTTATATTTGTACTCTCACATTTCTATTACTTTTAAAAAGTGGAATGAGCAGAAAGTTTTAGAAGGAAAGGTTTATGTGATACTTAGTTTCCAGAGAGATAAGAGTCTGTTTTCATCACAGTGGGGGAGTGTGGCAGGAGGCTGACATAATGACTTTGACAGAAAATTAAGAGTTTTCATCTTAAACTGCAAGCAGATAACAGAACAAAACGGAAACAATGCCTGACCATGGTGGTATATTTCCTCCAGCAAGACCACGCCTCTTAAACCTACTAAAAAACTACCACCACCTGGAGAGTAAGTATTAAAACACCTGAGCCTACTGACAATATTCTCAGTTAAACCAACACTATATCCTTTTTCACTTTATCGTCTTGAGTGCTGGGATTAAAGTCATAGGCCAACATGCTTGACTGAAAATAACTTTCTAATGGAATAAAGGCGCATTAATTGATGAGTGAAAACTCTATACATTTTTCAACTACTTGGCAAGTCTGATGTATAAATATCAGGAGAACTACAAACAAGTAGAAATGAAATTCTATTGGGCATGTGAACATTTGTAGCTTATTTGCAGAATAAAAATTTGTTTTTTAAAAAAAAATTATCCACCCTCCCATTCTCTCTGTGTATCTCAGCTTTCTTACAGCTGCTAGGGGGTTCCAATTTTCTTTCTTTTGCACAATCACAAGACAAAAATATTTAAAATTTAGAGATATTTCTCACTATGCATGCAATACACTACTACTTCTTGATCTTATCTGCAATAAGTCTCAATTATCAATGTATATGCTAGGAATGCACCATGAGCAGATGCTTTATATTGGTGAGCGTTGTGTATTGTCATCAAAATAAATGACTCAAACATGTGGAGTTTAAGAGCAGCTGGCTTTTTTCATGTTTTTTAAATTTTATTTTTTGCTCTTTGGGGACCTGACACCTAAATCCCAAATAAATACTGAGAGACTTAATCTAACTTATGAATGCCTGGCCTTAGCTAGGCTTGTTTTTAGTCAGCTTTTCTTAAATGATCCCATCTATCTTTTTTCTCTGGCCTTTTACCTTTCTCTACTCTGTGCATATTTTTTTTAACTTTTTACCTTGTTGTTGGCTATATGGCTGGGTGGCTGGCCCTTTGTATCTTCCTTTCCTTCTCCTTTTCCCCTCTTCCCTCATTCTTCTTCTTTAGACTAAATTTCTTCTATTTATTCTCTCTGCCTGCCAGCTCTGAAAATCCTTTCTCTGCCTAGTTATTGGATGTTTAGATCTTTACTAAACCAATTAGGTGTTTTCAAGATGCACAGTAACACAGATTTACAGAGCTAAACAAAGGCAGCTTAAAGAATGAAACATGTCTTTGCATCATTAAACAAATATTTGACAGCATAAATGATCGTAAAAACATCCTAAAAAATTATCCCACAACAGTTAAATGTGTACACAATAACACTAGAAACTTTAGTTAAAAAACAGTTAAAATTATTTTAAAATCTCACTGTACTTTAAACAATAATTTCTTTCTTTGAGTTTAGAAAAGTTGATAGTTTTCCTTATTGTGAATTTTTAAAACAATGATAATTTCACTTGTGAGCCAGTACATTTAGGGTCTCAGAGATGTCAAAATTCATCAAAAAGTCATTTATTTTTAATCTAGATTAAACAAGTTTGTAATGACTAAATTCAGCTATAAATTACATTGACTTTGTATTTTATCTATCATTTAAAGACAAGGAGTTATTCCCAAAAACTAAGAAATATACTTCATCAGAAACCAAAGAGGCAAAATGAAAGACACTACATTTCTCCTTCATTTCTTTACTTTAGAAATAAGGCAAACCCAAGTTTTGTTGTGTTTTTTTTTTTTCAAGTATTGAGCATCATATTATCAACAGAAACTGACTACATCCTCCGTTAAAGGGAAGTTGGATACCACTACAAAGCCACAGAATACACATTAACAGTGTAATCCTTCCATTCACCTGTACGTTTACCAAAAAAATAAGACTAATGAAAATAAAACTCTCCTCACAAATATGTCATGACTCTTGTTTCATTAAATTAGAGAAATATTCAGTGTCATATTTAGAAGTTATCATCTCATTCAAACATGCATTTCTTCTTCACATCATTCTTTTAATGAGTCACCAAATATTTCGTACTTGGATTAAACCAACCATAACAATCCATCTCTCACAGCCTTCTATACCTATGTTTCAAAGGGCAGCATTCCAGTACTCAGGGGCTCGAGAACATTGTCAAAGGGAAACCATTAGTGCGTTTTATTGAGACTGTGGACCGCACAATGAAAGGGGGCATAATTCCACCTCAACTAAAGCCTTTGTCCCCAGAAATAAGATTCCATTTCCTTAAGTAATAGCTTAATCCCATTGACAAGTGTCTCTCTATTCCTATTACACCTCCATGAAATGCTTGTCAGCCCATCCTTGACCCAGCCAAATACAGTCATTTCAGTACGTGGTCATCAATGCTAAGGCCCATGTGCAGCTGTTTGTGTGCACCTAAATGGCAGCATGAAGGTCCTACTGCAGGAAATCCTGTGTTTCTGTGCCCTCTAAGAATGATGAGGGACACATAAGACACCTTAGAACTAACAGAAAAAAGAGAATGGGTCACTGGGAAGAGAAAACTCATAGTTAATACTATGAATATATTATTAAAATATGAATATTGTGTAGCCTAAAGTCATAGCACAGCAAATGGATTTTAACTCAGTTCTATTCTTTTTTATTTATTTTATTTTTAAAGATTTATTTATTTATTTATTAAGCATTCAATGTACTGCTGGCAAGGAAGGCACTAGGTCTCATTACAGATCGTTGTGAGCCACCATGTGGTTGCTGGGAATTGAACTTGGGACCTCTGGAAGAGCAGCCAGTGCTCTTACCCTCTGAGCCATCTCTCCAGCCCCTCTTTTTTTTTATTAAAAAAAAATTCCGCCTGCTCCACGCCTCCCATTTCCCTCCCTGTCTCCCTTTTCCCTCCCCCTCCTCCCACTCTTTCCCCCCTCCCCCCACTCCTCTCCCCCTCCCTCTCCAGTCTGAAGAGCAGTCAGGGTTCCCTGCCCTGTGGAAAGTCCAAAGTCCTCACCCCTCCATCCTGGTCTAAGAAGGTAAACATCCAAACTGGCTAGGCTCCCACAAAGCCAGAACATGAAGTAGCATCAAAACCCAGTGCCATTGATGTCCCCAGTTAGTTCCTGGGGCAGCTGAGGATAGGGAACCTGAAATGACCCTATCCTATAGCCATACTGATGAATATCTTGCATATCACCATAGAACCTTCATCTGGAGATGGATGGAGATAGAGACAGAGACCCACATTGGAGCACCGGACTGAGCTCCCAATGTCCCAATGAGGAGCAGAAGGAGGGAGAATATGAGCAAAGAAGTCAGGACCACAAGGGTGCACCCACCCACGGAGACAGTGGGGCTGATCTATTGGGAGCTCACCAAGGCCAGCTGGACTGTGACTGAAAAAGCATGGGATAAAACCGGACTCTCTGAATATGGCGGACAATGAGGGCTGCCGAGAAGCCAAGGACAACTCAGTTCTATTCTAAAGCAACAAGAATTCCATATTAGAGTGTCTGCATCTCTGTTTCTGAATAGCTTCTCCTTGGGTGGATGACTACCAGGTGAAGAAACTTGCTGCCATGGCTGTTTAAATGAGGGTGTTATTTTCCCAGACACACATGGTAGAAAGAGAAAACTTCTGCCCTAGGTTTTCCTCCAATGTCCAGTTTCATTTATTAGTACATGGTGGTATGTCATGGTGCTACCCTATGAATGTAGTGATATTTTGTTTGTGATCTAACAAATAAAGCTTTCCTAAAGATCAGAATGGAGAGCTAGGCCACTAGTTAGCCATAGAAGCCAGGCAGTAATAGTACACACCTTTAACAAATTAGGAATTCCTGCTACATAACCCCAAGCACTAATAAATCATGGTTAAAAAAAAAAAAAAAAGTCATGCCTTTCTTTTTACTAACTACAAAAGTCTCCCAATTTAGCCATTTTGGGCAATAGCCATTTGTTTTATTTGTTATGAATTCTGTAAGTAATTGTTACCATGTTTAACATATCCCTTTATCTCAAAACTGAGCTCAAACACAAGGAATCATCCCCATCCCCAAGTTAAGTGGAGTATTAGTTACTACATAGTTATTACACTTAATGTTTAAAATGTATTCAGAAGGACTTCATCACAGTTAATTGCAATTCTAACATCCAGATACGTTTCCCTAGTTAGTATTACACTTTTGTCTAAAAACATTTGGTTCCTTGTGTTAAAAAAAAAGTTAGCGATGACATTAAATGTGGAATTTCTGGGGAAAATTATTAAAGAGAGAAAATGACTCCTATTTTTCTTAGAGAGTCACAAGGACGTTGAGAAGCTATGGACCAGTTTTCAGCTGTGAACTGATCCTGTGAAGTTACCAAACTTATTCTTTATGCTTGGTTTTATTTGTTTGCTATATTTTGAATTATCTAAATTTTTATTTCATATTAGTTCTTCCTATTTTACATTGCATTCATCAATATATATTTAATTCTAAGATATGTAAAATAATGTGATCTAATAAATTCTATTGCATATTATTAAAATCAGTATACAGTTTTTCTATAATCACCTAAACATACTATATGCTTTCTGGTTGATTATATGGATTTTGGAGGCTTAAATCTTAAAGACAGAAGAATGTCAAATGGTTCCAAAAAGCATTACATTTAAAATAAAATGTCATATTAATAAAATATGTATTATTTTCATATACTAATTTTAACACATTCATTTTGAACTTTATAAACTAAAATGATGAATCAACTATTATGTTTAAGAATATACCATATTTTCAAAATTTATTTAAATCAGCATTTTATGAATAAAATTCCACACAGATACCACATAATGTTATAAGTATATGCAATATAACATACTTAATACTTTTAAAAAAAAAGAACTTTTTTTTGAATTTGCGTGTAGTCCCCGGCACCACTGTTCTTATGAAGTGTGAAAAACAAGCTTTAGGAGTCAGTTCTTAGCTTCTACCAATTAGGCACTAGGGATGAACTCAAGTCATCCGGTAAAGCAAGCAGCTTTACGCCCCTCCCCCCAAAGCTTAAGGATTGTAAATATATTGTTATTGATAAATAAGACCTTATTGAAATGAATAGTCAAAGAACATGAAAACTATTTTTGTTGTTATTTCTATAAATTGATTTTATATTGTAGTTAATCACTTCAATTTTGAAACACAGTAGGCATGGCAATTGCTAATTAAATAATCTTGAGCTAATCAGTTAACTTTTCTGTTTCTTAGTTTCCTTGTGTAAACAACCAAAGCCGCATTAAAGGGATTTCTGGAGATTAAATGATTTGAGTGTTGTCCACATAACAAGCATTATATAAGTTCTGGTTAATTTGTCTCATTTATCGTGAGATCTATTAACACAATGTTTAATAAGCCTTTGCAAGAGGGTTAGATGTATAAACATACCACCAAAGAACACTTAACATATAACATGGAAAAAACAAAGTGCTTTATACTTAGCCACTTGGTTGTTCAGTCAGTCATTCACAATTTATTAGCAGGATAAAATGAATTTTCACTGAGATACTTAAATGAATATTTAAATTAATATACAATGGCTGTCAGTGAAATAACTAAACTTTACATTATTGCTACAATCAGAGTTTACAAATATTATATGTTTGCAATTTAATCCTCTTAGATGCAATTCACAATAAAATACATTATTATTATGGTTATTTAAACAACATTGTGTCCATGTTATTTATGTTACTTATCAAAGAATTCTAGATAGTTCACGTAAATCGGAACTTTAAATATATATGTATAATATTTTTCCCCAAAATTTGACATTGAGGTTTCTTTTTTTTTTTTCATTTAATATAACTGGAAGCACCAGAAAAGAAGAGCTAAGGCAGGTTACTGCAAAGAGTGAATGGTTTGCTTTGATTTGGATGCTAACTGCATTACAAAGGAGCAGCTTTCTTGATTTCCTCTATGTGGACTTGTACATAGAACAATTAACAGATGTTTAGGGAAATACTTAAACAGTTCACATTGGCATAAGCATGAGGCTACAATAAAAAGAATTGTTTCTACTCTAGAAATCATGTAGCTATACAATTTCTTAATTCTGTGGGGAGTTTTGAAGTTGCTTATTTGAAGTCAGGCTCTTGCATGGATCCATCTCTGATTCTAGGCATATTTGCTCAGAAATGGGAAACAGAGTAGTTATATGGTTTAACAGAAGCAAAAAAAAAAAGAGGATGTGTGGGTCCATGCACTATCCTGAAAAATATTAAATACCCCAATCTTCTCTGTAAGAATCAGAGTCGACAAATATAAAGAAAAAAATCCTTGTAATGTTTCAAAAGGTCTATTAATTATTAAGAGTATGCTTTTAAAATGATACATTAATAATTTATAATATATATTAATAATAAATAATTTGGAATATGTCCAGATAAGGTGACCATACCATGTAAATAACATAATAACTGTTTGATAAAGGCAATAAGAATTGTTAGTTTATCCTATTATATTATTAATATATTAATTATTAGATATTTTTGTGAAAAGGTTAACCCATTATTATGTCTTCATTTGCTAATTTTATATTCACATCCTGTATGTTTCAATTATGCTATTTATTATTTTACTTGGTTAATTTTGTTTCTCACACACGAATTTCTTGTGTGAAATATACAGTTTGGAAATTATTTTCTTTTGTCTGAATGCTCTATATTCATTTTAAAAATGGTGTTTCTTTTCTGTATGGTCAAGATTACTAGTATCAAAAATGTTAAAGTCAAATAACAAACAAAACCATGGATAAAACAAATGTCTACTGTAAATTAGTATAGTCATTTTGCAAACAGCATATAATTTCATTAGAAATATAGAAACAACAAACACATGAGTCAGTGCTGACAACAGAAATGTTTTGAAATGAATATCTCCAGAGTGTATGTAGAATGAGGCTTCTTGATGAAGATCTATAATGTCAGTACTTGGAAGGAATAAGCAGAAAGATTATTGGCTTGTCAAAAACAGGGGAACAAATGGCACATACGTAATTATATATACGTGTATGAATGCACATTTGAACATCCATAAAATCATGCAGTCTTAAAAGAGAAGAAAATACTTTTTGTGACAATATGGCTAATCCCAAAGGTCACTTTATAAAATACAATTTCCTAGCCACAAAATAAAAGTGAGATTGTTTATCTAGGAAATAAGCAACGCACCCTGAGATGTAGTTCTGTGAGAGAACACTTGCCTAGCGTCCTCTGTGGGGAATATGATGGCACTCCTTTCTCTAGCAGGAAGAAAACACACTTAAACACATAACAGGTGGAGATTAAGAGTTATAAAGTTGCAGATAAACAGTGTAAATAACTTCTGAGATTTACAGAACAACAGATGATGAAATCTCGTAAGAGTTGTGATATGTTTTATATGACTAAAAGCAGCTAGGAGTAAACGTGAAATTTCTCACTAGGAAAAAGGTAACTAACTCTAAGAGATGGATATATAAATTAATTTCATTTAGCCATTGCACATTAAAACACATGTTAAAATATCATAATAGATCACAAGATCACATCATACTCTATAAATATATAGAATTGTGATGTCAGGTAAAATGAAAACAGGAATGAACAAACTCTTAAAATCTGGCAATATTTGTCAATATATATACAATTTAAAATTATAAATAGCATACCATATTTATATATAATATAATTTAATCTCTAGCATATAATCCTATCCATTTTTAAAGGTTAAGCTATTCACTTCTAATATTGGATGACTTAACAATCTATAAACTTAATTTTGTTTCCATGTCAACCTTAGTTGTTTCTTAGACAATTACTAGCGTTTTCAGGCTCAGTCATCTCCCGTTGTTAGTGTCTAATGTTCTCACTTTCATTCCAATTAGTTCAAGAAGGAAATAAAAGCAAGGCATTTTGAGAATTAAGCAACACTGTTGAAATGATGCACAGTGTTTCGACTATGAGAAAATCAGATCTATCCAAAATCAACTATGAACTAAGTAAGTAGCCAGAAGGACCAAAACACCGAACAGGCTTATGCAAAGTTGGTCAACTAAAGAAGAGCACAAAGACAGAGTGAACACAAGAACTGAACAGCACTGTGTCTGCCATAGAAAACACGCTAGAAATCATACTAGTGGCTTTCTTTCTAAATCTAGTAAATAACAATATTTTTAAAAAGTTGATATTTTAGGAGTTTGTGAAGTTGAAACAGTTCAAGTAGGGTAATATGGGAGGGTCTGAAGTGAAGAAAGGGAAACGGGCTACTTATTATAATTGCAAAAATAAAATATATAATTTTAAAAAGGCATATTTTAAGATATTGACATTTGTCTCAAAACAAGCCTTCTAATTTAAAACTGTTTGAGATTTACAAAAAGATAAAAATTAAAAAGAGAAAAAAATGATTTATGTAGCTGGAGTTTATCTGTGTCCTAACAGCCACTCCCATATAACTTGTAGAGGCTTAATATTAATTATAAATGCTCAACCAATAGCCAGGCTTGTTGCTATATAACTCTTACACTTTAACCAATTTGTATTAATTTACATTTAGCTACATGGCGTTATATTTCTTTCATCTTTCACCTCCTGTTTCCTCTCCAAAGACTGACTGGCAACTCCTCTGAGTCTACCATTTTTCTTTCCAGTGTCCATAGTCTGGTGGTCCCATCTAACCTTATCCTGTCCATTTTTGGACAGTCAGCTTTTAAATTAAATAAATTACAGCGGCATATATGTACATATGTAAAGGAATATTCCACATATTTATACAGTACATGCCTAATTTTCTCTATTTTGGACTGTTATAATAAGCACATACATTTATCAAAGTTAATGAAGACTGACCTATCATTTTTCAATTTACAGAAGCAGTAAGTCATGTTTACATGCTTTCTTCTATGTTATCGGGAGATTTAAAGGATTATATCCGAGATATGATGATGATTTAGATAGCTTTATGATAATGAAGAAAAATATAGATTCATTTGGCATATTAATTTGGTAACAAAACACTCCTATGTATTTGTTTATTGTCTTAGCTTATTAAATCTTAATTGAAGCAAGGAGACATGTAATGTTATGTGATCTTGGAATACCAATAACTAAGATGAATATTTAAAAAAAAATCTATCAGTGTTTTCAAACTTATAATGCTAATTCACTAATTCTGCCTTTCTTTGGATAAGATGCAGGTTTTGGAAGGGTGAGAGTAAAACCCACAGTTACTGGAGTGGCCAGTTTATGTTTCTGGATCCATGGAAGAGTCAGCTGATCATCCTTACTTAGTTGTAGAGATTCACATGTCTGGATGAATGACTGTCACTATGGTTACCTTTTTTGTCATTTTGCCATGTTCTTAAATTGAATTCCAGTTACCATCACAACTTCTCTGGTCACTCTTATATAAGTGTAATGATATAATACAATTAACTGTTTTCAGATAAATCCTGCAAAATGTAAAACAGAGTGTACAATACATATTATAATTCCTCTAAAGACAGCACCAATTTTATAGAAGACAAAGAGCCTAACTGAAGCAGTTGGACTCAATTTCTAAATCAGACATGCTAAATTTATTAGGCTATTTTCTTCCCCAGTAACTTCATGGACAAATCTGCTACAAAAATAAACACTAGCTAATTGATATAGAAATTACAATCATATAATAATGTTATACCTAATTATCTTTAGTGTGGATGTTTTATGATGAATAAAAAGGATAATTTTAGTATAGTGTATAATTAGTTGTTAAATTTACTAAATAATGAATAAGAAATATATTATAAAATAGTAAAGTAACCATGTATTGTATGGCGTTTTTAAAGTCTGGATTGCTGCATTCTGAAATATAAGCATGGTATCAACATCTTCTAGAAGTTTAATATGATTTATTCAAACACAATACTGTAAACAATTTTTCCTTTTATTCATTTTACTGTTTTAAATCTCCTGGTGTTTTTTAGTCATTTATTTCTCTAAGTTATGGCAAATTATATCATATTTTATACTGCACTGTGTGAAATTTGGTAAGAGAATAAAGTTTTTCATTTATCTGCTTATGATTTTAAGAATTTTAACTATTTTACTGCCACACACCGCGACCCCCGTCTGCGCTCGGTGCGCTAGATTTCAGTTCGCAAGCTTCAGGCAAGGGGCTGGAGGTTGAGTATACAGAGGCAGAGACAGACCGACACACAGACCTTTTTACACTGGTACCCAAAGCCCCTCTTTAACAGCACTATGTAAGCTTAAATACACTGCAGTCAATGGCCAACAGGTGAAAATCCCACACTCTGATCCTCTAAACTAGGCACAGCTTCTAGTAACTTTAATTAGTAGGTTCGAGGAGGAAAGAGCAACTGAAGGCCAGGACTCATTAGTTCCAACATTTTACAAGAAATCCTGATTTTGTATTTTATGTTCATGAAAAACTTAGGAGTTCTATGAGTTCCACAAGTGACGCAATGTGGCTACCTACACATATAAAGTTAATAAGAGTAAAATTGGGAATGGTAAAGCATAACCCTTATGCCATGGTTAGAGTAAATATAATAATTTGTTAGAAGTATAAGTAAGCACTGTTATTGTATTTTCTTTCCATTGAAGTTGTCAATAGCAACTGCATGCAATTGTTAAACTTTAAGGGTATCTTCACGTAACATAAACTGGGTCATTGTTGGTACGTCATCCATTGACACTCGAAGCATTTACAAAGTACTATTAGCAGGAGCTCTGTTTAATTTCAGGTGTTCTTTCTTAAACACTGGACACCCAGTCAATAAAGATCCTAGACATTTGACTAAGTCCCTGACATACAAGTCTATTACCTCTGCTATGATTCTCCTTTCTCCAAAGTTTGCTAAAGTTAGATGTGTTATGTAATATAGTCTCCCAGACATTACTTTATCAAACTTTTCCACCTACCCATGTTTTCAGGGTTTTTCAAAATTGATTCTTTAATATCTGAATAACAGTCTATTCTAGATATGCATTGTGTTTTTTTTTTCATTCATCTTTATATTGGCACTTAAGTAGTTTTACCTTTGGTAACAATAAAAAAATTCTACCGAAATAATTAGTTTATAAGTTATTGTTTGTACATGATGCTTGTTTATTTGTATTAACTTGTAGGGATGGAATTTCTAGTTATTTGATAATTTCAGGTTTCACTCTGCAAGAAACATATTATTTCCTGTAGCAATGAAATAATTTTACTTTTCTGCTATGGGTGGAGAAATATTGCTGTATTTCTATACCTTTGTTAACATTTAATTTTTATTTTCTTTATTACAGTCATAATCATGTCAGGAACTGATAATATATTGCAGTTGTAACTTTACTATTAATGACCAATGATATTATCTTCTCTTATTTGAATATCTGTCTTGAAGAAATATCTATCTTTGCTCCAATGCTCTAGGTTGACATACTATTGAGTTTTGCAGTCTTTAGATATTCTGGTTAATTAAGCACTTGGACATATAGCTAGTGATACTTGTCATTATGTGTGTTGTATCACCATATTCTTCACTATCTCACTTGAGATGAAAGATGTTTATTTCTGTATAATATGATTTCATAATCCCTGCTTTTTAATCCATGAGTTTAAAAAGATATTGCCAAACATGAGGGCAAAAATCTATAACACCTTTTCTTCTAAGAATATTCTTTAAAATGTCTAATACAAATAGTTTCGTTATTTTGCAAGCTAAAAACAATTGTTTTATTTTTACTTACCTCATATCTATCTTAAATGTCACCATAGAACTTTCATGCAGAAACTGATAGAAACAGAGGCAGAGACTTGATAGGAGCACTGGGCTGAGCTGCCAAAGTCCAGCTGAAGATTGGAAGGAATGAGAATATATGAAAAGAGGTCAAGACCATGATCGGGACACCCATTGAAACAGTTTACCTGAGGTAATGGGAGCTCACCTACTCCAGCCGGACAGGAGATGAATCAACCAGCATAAGATCAAACTAAATTCTCTGAATGTGGGTGATAGTTGTATGGCTGGGGCAGACTGCAGGGCCACTGACAATGGCACCAGGATCTCTTTGGATGGATACCCTGCTCATCCTACATACAGTAAGGAGGGCCTTGAACCTTCCCCCAAAACATTGTCCCTTACCCTCTCTGAGGAGTGGGTGGGGAGGAGTGGAGAGAGTGGGAACTGGGATTGGTATGTAAAATGAAAAAAAAAAAAGATTGTTTTCTTTCTTAAAAAATATAAAAGAGAATTCTCATACAACAATTAAAATGCTTTCATTGGTGACAGCAGGGTTTCTTATCTTGCATATGACCTTAATGTGATAACATTCTCCCTTTATTGAAAACATGTCAGCTGTGAGTAGATGAAGTATACCTTATTATAATGTGTAAGAAACCTATAGCCAACATCAAACTAAATTTAGAGACATACACTAACATTTGAAAAAGGGTGGGTGAGTCAGCTCTCTCCACTCCCATTGGATATAGCTTTTGAAGTACTTACTAAAACAACACGACAAAAAGAAAGAAATGAAAGTAATGGGTATAGGAAAAGAAATCAAGATATTCCTATTTCAAATTCTATTCATGTTATATAATATACCCTAAAGACACTATGAAAAAAGTAGCTCATAACTGACAATTTTAAGAAACCTGCATAATACAAATTAGAATACAAAATTAGTAACCTTATTTACCATTCAGTAGCATGCTGAAGAACAAACCCTAGAACGAATCACTTTCAAAAACTCCACTATGTATCTGACACAGGAGATAGTGTGTCTAGATTATGCAAAGATCAATTTATATAAATAATACAAATTATACAAATAATTTGTAAAATTAACTTGTATAATATAATCTAGAATTTCTAGAATATACAAAGAAATAGAAACAAAGGAAAAGAAAAGAAAAAAAATCAGGAAAATGACAACTCAAAAAAGAACTGATCTTCATCTTGGGAAGAATTGCTAAGGAACACTACGAATTACAGCTTCTTTAATACCTATATCACTACAGTTGGAATAGAGAACTCAGGAGTGTAAATGACCTGTACACATGGTTACTTGGAGTGTGTACTAGTGTAACCAATTAGGAAATCTGTCTGCGAACCTTTGTAAAAACTGTTAAGCATGTTTTAACTGGTGATTTAATGTGATAATAGATGTTGTGAGACTTTATTATTTTTGTTTGCTTGTTTTACTGACTGGTAGTACTTATTAATGTACTTATTAATGGAATTCAGTGTGACATTTCAAAAAGTATACTGATTTAATTAGAGTTAGTAATGTCCTCTCATTTCAACCTCTCTATACACAGTTCTGTCAAAATCCTCTCTTCCAAGTCATCATAGAATATAGCAAGTTTTCACCTGTGTTACAGAAAACCAGAGCTCTTCTTTCCAACCAAAACTTTTGTTTCATTTCTTATACCCAAATGCTTTTTATACTCTTAGGACCCTATCTTCCTAGCATCTAATAATTGCTGATATATAATAAAAATTGTAAGGGGAAGAGATATAGATCAGTAGTTTAGACATTGTGCTGTTTTTGCATAGGACTTGGTTCAGTCCCCAAAGCAACTTAAGTCTTGCAATAGTCCACAACTCCTGTTTCGAGAGATCTCGTGGACTTTTTTACTATCTTCAGACACCAATCACTAACTCAGTGTGTCTGTACACATCCTGACAGTCATAATAAAAATAAAGTAAAAATAAAGAAATATTTTTCTTAAAGTAAATTCTTCTGTTTTGATTTGTTTTTTATTTCGCAAGTGTTAAAAGTCTGCATTTGATTTTTGGACTTAGATTAACATTTATTTTGTCAAAATTGACAAGAATCAATTGCATGTGATTAAATGATATTCCATTATTAAAACATTCCACATTTTCTTTATCTCATAACCATTGGTTAAAACCTAGGCACATTGCTGTATTAACTTTTGTGAATAGTCACAGAATGTCAAAGATTGGCTTTGGAGTTTGGGTCTACTAAAGTCTCGTATGTCTGACATTTAACCACTCATCCAGAGTACCCTTGAGAGACAGGAAAAACATTTGGTAATGTGACCCAATAAAAGTAAGTAACATAATATTGGGCATGTTTTCAAATAAAACACTAAATACATATTTTGATTTTTTTGTTTTGTTTTTGTTTTTTTTTTTGATTTGGCTTTGTGTCTTATTTCAGTTTTCTCTTGCTGTGATAAAGAACCATGACTAAATCTTGCTGGGGATTAAGGGTTTATGTTAGCTTACAATTCAATAGCAGAACCTGTCATCCAGAAAAGTCAGGGCAGGAATTCAACCCAGGAGCCTAGAGGCAATAATTGATTTAGAGTTTGTGTAGGAACACTGTTGGCTGTCTTTTTCTATATAGCTTGTTTAGCTTGCTTTTTTGCATCGCCCAGTATCATCAGCAGAGAAGTGGCACCTCCCACAATGAGCAGGGACCTAAAACATAACCTAAGATGCAAAAAGTTTGCCCAGTTCAATCTAGTAGGAATATTTCTTATTTTAGATTCCTTCTTAAAGTTGCAATAAAACTGGCAGACCCATTTGTTTTCAGTTTCCTTCTTCTTCCTCTTCTTCTTCTTCTTCTTCTTCTTCTTCTTCTTCTTCTTCTTCTTCTTCTTCTTCTTCTTCTTCTTCTTCTTCTTCTTTCTTCTCTTTCCTCTCTCTCTCTCTCTCTCTCTCTCTCTCTCTCTCTCTCTCTCTCTCTCTCCCCCCTCCTCTGAGAATTACCTTCACCCAAGAATGATATTATTACTCACACCAGATTCAGAAATCCAGAACTCAAGAACCATTTAACCATGAAGGAAAATCTCTGGAAATATTCCTTAAATTAATTTTTAGCCACTTAAATCTTTTACCTTGGGCATTTTGATACTGTCAAGACAAGATAACATGTGAAAGTGATTATGGTTTCTAGAAATGTATTAATTTTTGTAGCTTATCTTTTGGTGTTCAAATACAAATCGTGTGGTTTTATAATCATTTTAACACAAGTAAATTTAGATTTAGAAATAATATTCCCACTGTCTTTTGCCATCTTATTTGCTTGAAAATTCTTTTAGTGTTTTTTTTTTTTTTGTTGTTGTTGTTAAAGTTCATATCTGTATATGTTTGGATCAAATCCACTTCCATCCTTCTTCTCCAATTCCTCCTTTATCCCTCAACCACTTTCTCTCCCTTTTCATTAAAACCGACTTTATCTGCTTAGTGCTGCCTGTTGATACATGGACTTAGAACCATCTGTAATCACATTGGAATCTACTCATTGTCACATTGCTGAAGAAAACTGATTCACCTCCTAGCAGCTATATTACAAATATCTCCTAAATAGGAAAGGGACATTACAGGACCCTCATTCTTCCCTTGATTCTGACTCCAAGTTATACTGCAAAGTGATAGAAAGAAAAACAGCAACCCAGTACTGGAAAAAAAAAACAGACACATTGGTCAATGTGATAGAACTGGGATCCATGTAAAATCCCATACTTTTGTGGTCACCTTATTTTTTACAAAAAGGCCAATAATATGTTCTACAAAAAGGAGGATTTTCAATATATGATGTTGAACACACAATGCCTATATATAAAATAATGTAACTAGATTCTTTGCTCTCACCCTGAAGAAAAACTCAATTCTATGTGCATCCAGGACCTAACCATAAAACTCATATAAATCAGTCATTAAGGCCAGTGTTAGAAGGTGAAGAAAATTTTCAGAGCAAAGAGCACAATGAACAAAGCAAAGAAGAAGTCTACAAAAGGGGAAAACATAAATCTGCTTGAGGTCTAGTGTCTAGAATACAAATTGTGTTGAAATAGGAAGCAGAGGGGCTGCGTCCCCAACACCCCAGCCGCTTGGCTAGCTCATGCCCGAAATAACAACACACAAACTGTATTCATTTAAGAACTGCTTGGCCCATGAACTCTAGCCCTTACAGGCTAATTCTCGCACCTTGACTAGCCCATTTCTAATGATGTGTGTAAGCACCCCAAGGTGCGCTTACCGGGAAGATTCTAGCCTAAGTCCATCGTGGGTTGCAGCTGTCTGGGAGAGCAGAGCATGGCATCTCTGCTCCAGCAGAGCTGTCGGGTCTCTCCGGGAGCAGAGCAGAGTCTGACCTCACTTCCTCTTCCACCCAGAATTCTATTCTGTTTACTCCTCCCATCTATGTTCCAAGCCATGAGGCCAAGCAGCTGGTTTATTATAACTTAACCAATGAAATCAACAGATTGATATATGACACTCCCACATCAAAATTGAACTCAAAAACAAGAGTTTGGGGGAAATAAAACCACAGATGGCTTAGAAATATTCTTTAAAGTATTCAGTACACTTATCCATTTGGAAAACAAACATTAAATTACTTCGAGATTAAACCACACCCCAGTAATAATGACTAAAGATAAAAGCAATGATAACAAGTGCTTATATGGATGTGGGAAAAGGGAAATATTTCTTTACCATATATGAAAGAGCAAATAAATACAGTCACCAAGGGAATTAATGCAGAGTTTCCTCCAAAAGTCAGAAATTCTGTGCCATATTATCCCATTAAACTACTATCAGGCAATTTCCCATGTTATCCAATTAAACCACTACCAGGTTCCCAAAGTCATGAATGATCTTATGCAATTTTGAACCTGTGAACTTCAATAATGACTGGCCTGGCACATATGATCATTATATTTTCAGTAGTGCTTGTATTGTTCAGTGTTGTTGGGTTAACCTAAGACTTTTGTATTGCCATATGAGTTGTAAGAATATTTTTTCCAATTTCTGTGAAGAATTTCATTAAAATTTTGATGAAGATTATATTGAAGCTACAGATTTCTGTAAAAGGTTGAGAGTGCCTACATTATTTTTTAAATTTTACTTAAAAAACATTTTTTTCTTTTATTTTACATTCTGACCACAGTTTTCCCTCCCTCCTCTCCTCCAAGTCTTCCCCTTTTCATCTACTTCCCTCCCCTTCCACTCCTCCTCCATCTCCATTCAGAAATGAGCAGGCCTATCATTAGTTTGTGTAAAGCATTGTAAATCAATTTACAATGAGGCAGGACCAAGTTCCTCTCCTTTAATCAAGGCTGGGCAATGCAATTCAGCATGGAGAACGGGTTCCAGAAGCCAGCTATGTGTCAAGGACAGGTCCTGATCTCACTACTAGGAACTTACAAACAGACCAAGTTACATAACTGTCCCACACATGCAGAAGACCTAAGTCAGTCAAAGGGAGGCTCCCCTAACTGACGGTCCAGAGTCCATGAGATCCCAGGAGCTAAGATCAGCTGTCTCTGTGGGTTCCAATCGTGAACCTCCTGGCTCATACAATTCCTCCTGCCTTTCTTCAACAAGACTCGCGGAGCTTAACACAATAGTTGGTTGTGGCTATCTGCATCTGCTTCCATCAGTTACTGGAAAGAATATCTCTGACAACAATTAGGATAGTCACCAATCTGATTACAGAAGATGGCCAGTTTAGGCATCCTCTCCAAGCTTGGGTTGGGTTTGTGGATTCCTGGGGGTTTCCCTGGTGCGAGGTTTTTCCCTAACCCAAGTGAACTCCTTCACCAAGGCATCTCTTTCATTACTTTTTTGCTCTGTCCAGCCTACAACCTGACTCTTGTACCCAGCCAGCCTAACCCACTCTGTCAAGATTCCATCCCTCCATAACCTCCCCCTTCACCTGTAGTTTATGTTATTAATATTGAAGCATTTTAAAGTCTTTGAAAAAAAAAAACAAATGACAAATTAAAGAATACACTAAAATAGGAAATGGTTGAATATAATCAAGAAAGGGAATGGATTTACTGAAGTAGAATTTCAAAAAAATCAATAAGAAAAATCAATGAAATAAAAAATATGTTTATCTGTGAAGATGAATGTAATTGGTAAACATTTAGAATAACTAACAAAAAGAAAGGAGAAAGAACCAAGTTATGAAAAATAGAAATCAAAAGATCGACATCTCAACAGACAACTCAGAGTATCATAGGAAGATAGATGAAATTTCAATACTTAAATTTCATAAACTTCTAAGGTGAGAATTATAAAAAAGAAACAGAGGAATTAGATAGGTGATTTGACTTATCAAATTAAATCAAGATGAAGTAAGTAAAAGTAGTAATTAAAATTTCAGAATGTTAATAAAAAAGCCTAAATTCTGTTTATTCAGTGTACAATTTTACCAGACTATCAAGGAGGAATTGATGCCAAGATACCTCAAATTAAAGAAGAGAAAATAAATAAAATTATTATTTTCTACAAATCTAGTTATTACTCTGAAAACAAAACCATGGAAAGAACATAACAACACAAAGAGAGAGTTACAGGCCAATTTTCTTCATAAAGGTGCACACTCAAAATTCTTAATTAATTATTTTCAAAAGATCAATTTCACATAAAAAAGATAAAATACACTATCATGACCAGGTCATCCCAGATATGGACCTTGGTTCAACATTGGTAAATCAATAAAAGTAATGCATTCCATAAATGGATTCAAGGACAGATATCAAATGATCTTCTCATTATATACAGAAAGCTATTTTGTCAGTATCCATCATCTCTCATAATAAAAATTCTGTAGATCCTAAAATATATGTGATAAATCTCGGCATTATAAAGCCAACCAATTATAAGCCCACAGCCTATATCAAACTAAACAGAAAAAAATCGAAGCATTTCCAATAAAATTAAGAACAAGACAAACATGTTTCCTTTATTAACTGTTTTCAATATAGTGTTTGAACTGTGAATTAGCCCAATTACATGAGGAGTTAACAAAGACACGTGTAAGAAAACGAACGTCAAGTATTCTTATTTAACTAAGATGTAGTATAAAAAATTAAAGACCTCAAATACTTCAGAAGAAAATTTATACATCACAAAAACACGTTCAACACTATAGTCGGATACAAAATACGAATAAAATATCCATATCCTTTCTATAGCAAATTGCAATCATATGTACAAAGAGTCAGGGAAAGAATACTATTCATGATAGCTTGATAAAACAAGATGGAATAAACTTAACCTAGGAGACATTCAGACAGTGAAAAGGAATTTGAAGAAGTTACCAGATGATGGAAAGAACTCATGGATAAGTATTGTAAAAATGACTATTTGGGTTTGTCATTTTTAAAAATTATTTTGTTAGCTTTTTTAAAAAAAATGTTTATTCATTAAAGATTTCTGCCTCCTCCCTGCCACCTATAATTCAAAATTTTAGAGAATTTCAGGCTAATTAATTCCAAGTTTATTGCCAAAAAAGCTGTCTTTTCACATGGCCCTTACATGGTTTAACATCTTTCTCTGCTTCACCTATGTGCATTTGGAGTGATAATTTTCTTTTATTGATTGCTTTGAATTGAGTTTCTTTGTTCTTTCATTTTTTAAAGCGACCACTTTGAGATCAATGTTTCCATTATGATGGTGAGAGGGGTAAATTTATCTGAGTTCTCATGCTAAACTATTATTATTTTTTATCTCTATTTACTTTGTAACACTTTTCTGTGATTTTCCTTCAATCTCTGACCATTGAACAATGTCTTGCTTAATTTCCATGAATTTATGAATTAATCTATTTTTTATTTCTTATTTCATTAAGTTACTTAAAATTGTAACTAGCATGATTTAAAATCTCAGGACACATACATAATTGTTTTATTGTCTATACTGTAAAATGTTTGCTTATTACATAGAAGAATGCCCTCTGTTTCACTTCATGATTCGAGCTAAGGAATCTGCTGATATAAATGGCTTTTAATGTAACCCAAAAGTTCTAATTTTCTTGTTGACCTGTGACCTTTGCATGAAAATAAGGAAAAAAAACTCTGTAAAAGTAATTAAGGGTACAAGCACATAATCTCGTCCTTTTTTTCTTCTAGAACTAGAAATAAATGACTATTGTCATCATGCAGTCTGAATTATTTAGTAGTCAGAATTCTCTGAGAGAATTATCCCAGAAATTTAAGGCTGACATTGAGTGGTTTCTTTCAAATGGAAGGAAGATACAACCTATAAAACCCAGGAGGATAATAAAAAGAGATTATTCTCCTTAAAATTGTCTCTGTTATCTCACTGTTAAACAAAACTGAATGTTGATAGTCTTTTCTGAAGTCTGCTGGTGTCATATCTGTAATAAAGTGTTACTTGCTCATGTGTCCTTTAGAAAACTCACAAAACAATTAGCCTCAGATTCAAGGAACAGCCAACGAATACCACACTAACACAATAAAATCCAAAAAAGTGCACTCTTTGGTTAAATTCTTCTTTTCTCCATTTTTGTTATTTCTTTAAGAATTTTGTGTGCTGTGTTCTGATCATATTCACATCTCTTTCCCAGTTCCTCCAAGACCCACCTCCCTTTCCTACCCATCCAACATTTTGATCCCTTTTATTTAAACCTATCAAGACCAATTAGGGCTAGGCATAAACACTCTCCGATGTGTGAACTTTATCTGGAGTATTGTGGACATACTAGAGGCCAAACTCTTAAAGAAAAGTGCACATTATTCCCAACTGATTTCATAAAAAAATTAAAAAAAAAAAAAAAAAAATTTTTTTGCTTGAAAAAGATGAGAATTTGTTAATATAATGAATCAAGAGAAAATAATAACTTTGTCTCTCCAGATATTATAAGCTGTCAATTTGGTTAGTCTTTGGTACCTTGTTGTTTAAATAAATACAATACTACACATTATACTGACGTTACTCATCACATGTGATTGACAATTAAAAATTATAGGCTTTGATTGAGTGAATTATAATATTCTCAATAGTACGGGTCCATCCCACTAGTTATTGTAAATCTTTAGGAAAATAAACTACTGATGCTAGAAACAATATTTGACCTGAAACAGCTTTTGATCAAACTGTGTGATAACTACTTTGTCAGCTTTCCATCTTATATTAATTCCTGCAAGAGCCATATTTTTTTCTCTGTCTCTCTCTACTCTAATACTCTCTCGTCTCTCTGTTCTTTCATTTCTTTGCTTATCTGTCTCTCTAGACTCTAATGCTAAGTCTGTTTCTCTCTTCATCTCCCTCTCTCTTTATATAAAAATAAACACATGTATATTAACACACATGTATGAGAGATGTGTGAACTTTGATGTTCTCTGGACTATAATGATTAAATATTAATAGATATTTTTATAACATAAGGAATAACAAAATATGCTTCTGACTTCACCATTTCTATTAAACTGTCTACTAACTTCTAGATGTGAAGTATCAAAAGTTTAAATGACTAAGTGATGAAAAGTTTTCATTTTCAGAGTTTTATAATGACTCGCTACAGCAAAGTTTTCAATTAAAAAAACATGAAAAACATGACAAATCTCTTGAAATAAAATGAACAAATGATGTGAGACAAGCAATATTTAGAAATAATTTACTTTCCGTGTTGCAAATATACAAAATCTATCTCTAAGATTAAAAAAGCAGACTTATTTAAAAGTAGTTTTTTCTTTGTTCTCCAAAATTTAGTCTGTGTCCTATTCCCAAGTACATCTATTTTCAGTAGCCTTTTGATTGGCTGTTATCTCCACGTTTCTAGACGACTGCGATATTAAGCAGCTCAGTATTTTAAAATTCCAATGAAGTGAAAACATATTTAAATTAATAAAGTCATTAAATTCACTGTATAGAAACTGAATAAAGATTCAGAGTTTCCAATTCATTTCCTTAGGCAAATCTTTTCTTGATTTCTCGGGATTACAAACAAAGCAAATATCACCAGTTTTAATTCAATTGTTTTTAAGTCTTTTGTTTACTTCCCTAAAACACCTCTCATTTTTTGTTAATAAGATGAGAGATGCACTTTCCTCTTCTAAGTGCCTATCACATCTTGTTGACTAGCAGATGAACACAAAAACACTGAGTGGGATAATAGCTCTCTTAATGTAAAGCAGACTTGTCTCAGCTTCCTCACTAATTATACACCCAATCCCATATGCCATCCAGAACCTTCTAAAGTCTCCAACAAAATGGTATTCAAATATAATATGGATAATGTAGCTAAACAAATAACATTGTCTGCTTGTAAATGAGAGATTTTATCTTCCTGAGTGTGAAGAGTTTCAATATCAAAAATTTTAGATCAAAATAAGTATAAGGCATTAAAATGTTGAATTAGAGATTAGAGTGTGACTAATGCATGTTTTGAGCATTAGTATATGATAGTTTTTCCTATTCCAGTAAACCTTATTCAAAAAATAACTTACAAAATTCATTTTATTTAAATAAAACATAGATCCATTAGTTTTTTTTATTATCAGACAAAAGGCAATTCGGTAACGGTGCATTTGAATTTTTCATAAGTTCAAGCACATAAAACAAAGTCATAACTTTGTTTATACATCAATTCCCTAAGAAATACTAAATCTATAATTAACTGATGATATTGCTGAAAAGTGCTTCCAAAATAAAACAATACATACCACCAACAAAATATGTATCTTTATTTGTCTAAATCTGAACGTTTAAAACATTAGCTTAACAATTTTTTAAAGGACATGAAATTACATGATTTTAATCCTTCCCTTCCCTTCACCCTTACCTTGCAGCTATCTTCCCTCAATCTCCTCCCATAACTCTCCATACTCTGAAACTGAGAGCCTCTTGATTATGCTTGTATGCATGTATACATACATACATACGTATACATACATACATATGTGTATATATCTATTTTATGCATGTGTAAGCACAAATATGCATAATACAGCTTGCTTAATTCACGTTTGTTGCTTTATGTATGTTGTTTAAGGGTTAGCCATTTTGTATTGGGCTATAATGAGAATACTCTTCCGTGAGAATGCTTAATATCCGCCCAGCAGTCAGTAGGTGTTCATCGTTCAAAATGACCATTCAGAAGGATGGTGTTTGTTTGTATGTTTTTAGTTGGTTGGTTTCTGAGCTGGTACTAGATTTATTTTATTCAACTATGGTTCTTATGAGAAGATTTCTTACATTGTCAGTCCAAATGGCTTTAATGTCCATATGTTTGTGAGTCTTCGTGTGTATCAACGTGTGTTTGAATATATGAATATATACACCTACATATTGGCAGTGTATATACAAACAAGGAATATATGTATTTACACATGTGTATGTGTACATATATGCTTAACGTGTATAATGGCTAATTTTACGTATATATAAATTGGTGTTATTCATTGAGGAGTAATCACACAACTTTGGTGTTAGTTGTTCCTCATCTTCCGTTCTCCATTATTGAACTTCCTCCCTACTCTCTGGTGGGCGCCCTCTCCACAGTCACCCATTTCCCATTTCATATCGTCTACATGCTATCATTCCACTCTCAAGCCTTGTTGCTGCCTAGGATAGATTTTTATATTCCTCATTTCCAGGCTACATATTTACACCGGATGATATGGTACTGGGAAAAGAGAAGAGAAAAAATGTGTCTCTTATGTATTTCTGGATTACTTCACTCAATATAAACTGTATAGGTCCACCGATGTACCCACAAATTTCTTTATTTCATTACTATTTACAGTTGAATACTATTCCATTGTCATATAGACGAAATTTTTACTATCCATTTATCTGTTTAGAGCATTTTGAAAATACTATCAACTCCTTATTTTTGTTATTTTAAGTTTTAGACAAATACACTAAACAAAATATTGGCAGTTTATGTGCATTACATTAAAATTTACTAAAATATGTAAAAATATTGAGCTGAAAATGTGTTAATCATATTTTAAGTTTCAACATTTACATAATATTATAAACAGATCTTCGAATACATATTTGCCCAATATTTTAATCTAATATACTCTGGTTCTGTTTCTGCTTTATTTAGATTTTTTATAGTCTGAGCAGTTCAAAGGCCATTTTTATGAAGCTTACAATGCATAATCATTGAAGTAAATAGACAGAATATTTCCATTTTACTGAACCCATAAATTATATTAGTTGAGTATACAAATAGGCTTAGACATAAAAACTTCCATTGATTAGTGCCATACATGAATTCAGGTATCTTCAGGAGTATCATCAATTTTAGTCATGAAAAAAAAAAATTAGAAGTACTTTTTGACATACTTGATTTTTTTTCCTTAAGAGAATTAACCAAAATAGTGCATGTAATTATAGTGATCTTTTAAGAGCAGAAAAAAAAAATTCTTCAGAACTCAGAGAACGGTTTCTAACACATGGAGTTCCATCTGCTGCCTGCTCTACTTTTAAAGTACAGAGCCTACATCATGGAAAGTCAGTAAGCTGCATTCAGAACCAGCGAGGAGCTGAACTTTGCTGTTCTGCAACAAGTAGGTAAAACAATCCAGGGAAAGAAACTTGACTGCCCTGACATCTTCTTCTCATATTAACCAGTAAACATGCCCTAAGAGCTTGCTACAAATGAGTCTGTATATCTAGTATGTTGGGAAATAGTATGACTATTGTAGGAGGCACCCATATAAATAAATATCACCTGAATGTACATGTCAGTATTCAATACTCATGCTAGCCCAATGATGATTGTAGTTTTAATCTTGGCACACTTTAGATACTTATACTTAATCAAGCCTCCAATGATCTTTAAACTGAGGAGAAATATAGCTAGGTGTATTTACTATTAGAAAACCAAAATAATAGATTTATATAGAATTTTAATTAATTTAAAAATAACAGTACATAGTAATATAGAAACATTTAAAAAAGAAAACAGAAATTTGTTCAATCAAATTAATTCAAAATCGCAGCAACCAAGTGTTACATGCTACTACAAACAGTATGGTTTAATAAAAAGTTTGTAATAGGTGTCATGTTTTGTTTAAAACAATCTACTGACTTGTGAGATTTATATATTCTGTCTTATATTAACATAGAATATAACATGCTGCCTTGGGAAAATTTGACCTAGCAAACATAGTATCATGATACTATGTTTTAAAGGATATGTATCATGACCAAAATGTTCCAGAAGACATAAGTAGCCAGTTTGCAACAATTATTGATAAAAACAGAGGTGAAATCCTAAAGCCAAAAGCCAAGAATGTTACCAACTTTCTGTGAGCGCAGTCAAATAAATAGTTGATTTGCTGAGAAAGGAAGCTATCCTTGCTTTTTCCTCTTATTAGGTTTATTTTTATGTTTAAGTTGAAATACCAGACAGAAATTGTGATTTTGTATTTCATAATACTTTTCCTAAACCAGTGTCATCACAAGAAAATGACAACCCTGGGTGTGTCCCACAGCATAAATTCTTTTTCCTCCCAGCAAATAACATCTTCGTCCATGACATGGCAAAGTGCTAGTCCGTAAGGTAAGAAATAACTGTGAATAACTATTTTTCTCTTACTTAAATATAATCCCCTCTGAATTCAGATAGAGTATAGGCTAATGTAGAATGATTATTCAGCAGTGAGATCCAATAACTGCACATATTAATATTTTATCATTTTTTTCTTTTTTTTATCATTTTTTTCTTTATACTTGCTTTATTTACTGCACCTTTCCAGGTGAAGAAATAAATGGTAAATTTTCTATTGTGTAGTTTGTCAGTGCATTTTAAGATACATTATAGAAAAAATCATAATTATTTATTTAAATGTTATACAATTATATAATTGTCCTTGGCATATTAAGAGTTATTTATAATATACCCTATAATGAAAATGAATTTTCTTAATAATTGAAAAATGAACCCAAAGAAAATATAATGTTGGGCTTGGGAAGGTAACTCAGTAAGTTAAGAACTTGCTAATGAAGCAAACAAACTGGAGTTCACATCCACAACATTTACTTACAATATTGACTATAACAGAGCAGGCCTAGAATCCAAGTCCTCAGAATTCAGGGATCTTAGGATCCATGCAACTCACTGGGGAGCTGTCCCTGCTGCGTTAGTGAGCTCCAGGTTTAGTGGGAGAACTTATCTATACAAACAAAATGAAAACTAAAAAAGTTAATAATGGTTGAAGGAGAAAATGACCAACTCCAAATTTTGCTCACAAGAAACATGTACATAGACACACAACTCCCAATCGTGTGCACAATTATAAACCCATACACACATACAAGCGACATATCATACACACACATATATACTTATATATACACACAGAGATTTGTCTAAAATATGACTTTACAAGTGTAACCAAATTCTATATATCAAAACTTAAAAGATCTGTGCATAAGATTAGAGAATAAATTAAAATATTACAGATACAGTAAGGATTTCAAAATTTTAAAAAAAATCCGGATTGTGTTATTAGAGGTATATAACTAAGGAGAATTCAAAATCATTTAGGAGGCTGGAGAGATGGCTTGGTAGCTAAGCATGTCCATTGCCCCTGCAAAGAGCCTGAGCTCAGTTGAAAATACATGTTTTTGGCAACCCATAACGTCCTGCAGCTCCAGCTCCATAGATCTGGTATCTGTGGTACATGGTTATGTATAAATATAAAGACATACACTCACAAATATGTGTGCATAAACATGTGAATACATGCACACACACCCTGAAAGATAATAAATCTTAAAATTATTGCATAGGATTACATTTTACATTAGAAATTGGCATAAAAATTCATATGACCTTATTCACAACTAAGCTGAGAAGGAGATATAATAACTTTCATGGAATAATGGAAGAAAGATACAACATTAGAATTATAACATCAATAAAGGAAATGATAGATGGAATTGTCTATTAAATATGGAATTTCCTTTTTCAACGTAAAGACATCAACTGACAGATGATTTCCTCTGCCAGACATGCCTTTAGACACAGCAACAGATTATACAATGGCAATGGGAATTCTGAAATAGCTTAGTTTATTCCTATATTTCTGTGAAAGGTTTTCTTATTGTCTTTTTGAAACAAACTAGCTATTATGTTGCCAGGAGGGTAAAGTCTGTGGCAGTCACCCCAATAGCCTCAGCTTTTACAGTCTCTGGGGTCACTAAGGACAACAAAAAAAAGATGGCCATCCATCTGTTGAACCTTTATTATACATCTGTGTAAAGCAGAAAAGACACAATAGAAAACTCAGTGGACTTATAAGAGAAGATGCAGTCTCGGAGACCTCCCCACCACCAGTGAAGATGGTTAGGGCATGTGAACCATTGAAGAGCAAATTCTTCAGAGACCAAGGCCAGCCAATGGCAGACTTCAAACTTTTTCTTCTCCTCTGTAGACTTCTGAAAAGCAGACCTCGTGCAGCTTAGAAGTGGACCATGACACAAGACATTTGATGAGAATGTCTGCATTTGTTTTTAATATAGAATATTATGGGATCCCTTTGGGCTGATGTTTGGTAATTGATGTTACAGAAGTAATTCATCAAAAAAGAATGTAAAGCAACAATTTAAAAGGATTTTTGCTAGAAATTCTGATTGATTTAAATAGCGAAGTCAGTGGTGTTTAAATATCAATCTTTTTCTCACTTGCACTTAACTCAGCTTCACAAGTATTTGCCTTATTACAACTTCTGTTCGGGCTGTAGTTTGGGAAGACATGATCTTTGCTACATATAATCCAAAGTGAATATCATTGTTTTGTTTTCTAGGGTTGGAAAGAAGAGAAACTTCAGGATTAATACCATAATTCCCATTTGTTCACCAGGTTTTTATTCTTTCCCATATATTTCACATATGGTGCTCCAAATCTTAGCAACTACGGTGCAGGTAATGAATACTTACAACAGGTGGTCATGAATAAAACCACATAAAAACTTAGCGGCTCTTAGAGCTCGCAGCAGCAAAGTTACACTGCTGAGCTTTCTAGGCAGAAAATCTAGAGCATCTCCTCTGCTCCACGCAGCTATTAAGGAGTAGAAACATGTGAACCCAAATGACAGTCTTACATGTTGCTGTCTACCAGCTTCTGGAGACAGCGTTTGCACCATGTTTGCTCAGCACCATGCACATTTACATATATTCCGTAACAATAAGTAGCATACCATTATCAGATTGCAACTAGGTGTAGATTTCTAAGTAACATTTAACTACCAAAATTAAAATAATGTTGATAAATATAGAATTTATGTAGAATCCTAAATCATTTTTGGCGTTATTAATAAGTATTATTTACCTACTTTCCTTATCAAGTTTGAATAAGAAATAATAAAAGTAATTAAAACTATTAAAAGACATTATACATGAAGAAAGTGAGATGATTTTTTCATAAAAGGTGTAATTAGCAGTTACAATGCTTGGGAATATGACTTTTTACTCTTTTGAAATTGACTTTCTATCTGCAACACAAGGTCACACTAAATAGTCCGTGAGTAGAGACTTTTATTTTGTTTGTTTTCTTTTTATGTCATTATAACAGATTCACTATAAGAATAATGCATTTCCCACAAAGTCTTAACTCATGAAGAGTAGGCCTCCAATTAATTCTAAAAGTCCTTACGTAGTTGCAGATGTAATAATACCTTAAAAAGACATTTCTTAACAAGAAGTGGTAAATATTTAAAATGAGATTTTAGAAATTGGCATGTCCATCCTCATTTATAAAAAAACATTAAACTATTTCATCACTAAAAAAAATTAATAAAGGCATTTGAGACAGACCACATGGATTTGTTGGAAATTAATCATTTATCTTGCTACATTCTTTTTTGAAAAAAAATCAATGACCCGTTTTAATCCAAATTGGCAAGGGATTTTTGTGAAGTTACTTCCAATAATGAAAATGTAAATTTAAATAACTTGGAGATATCATCCTATCCCAATCAGAATAACTAAGATCAAAACAACAACTAACAACCCATACTAATGAAAATGTGGTTAAAAAAAAAAAAAAAGAAAACATTATTCGCTACTGGGAGAATTGCAAACTTATCCAGACAGTCTGGAAAATGTTGGTAAGAATTTTCCCCAAAACTAAAGATAAATCTACAGCATGACTCAGCTATTCCAGTTCTTGGAATATGTCCAAAGATAGACAGCCTGCTCCCCTGATACTTGCTTAGCCATGTTCATGACTGATGCTCTAGCCACAGTAACTAGTAATGGAAACAACCACAACCTAATTATTTTTTAGCTAATGAATGGATAATAAAAATTTGATGCATATTATCAATGGAATACTATTCTGATATAAAGAAAACATGGAATTTATAAATAGAAGGATGGCTAAAACTAGGAAATATTTTATTGAGTTAACCCAGATCCAGAAATTCAATTGCTGCTTGTTCTCGCTCATCTGTGATTTCTAGCTCCAGTTTTTAGTTGTGAATACATAACCTGGAAAACCACAGAAACCAGAAAAATAAAAAAAAGGTCTAAGGGAGGAATAGATAGCAGAGTTCTAGAGCTCTAGAAATGAGACTAGTGGAATACAGGTGGATATGAAGACTGGTGGGACATTCTCTCTCTGTGTGTGTCTCTCTCTCTGTATCTCTGTCTGTCTGTTTCTTTCTCTGTCTCTCTGTCTGTCTGTCTGTCTCTCCTTTCTCTCTCCGTCCCTCCTCCCTCTCTCTCGCTTTGTAAGACAGGATCTTTCTGTGTAGCTATGGTTATCCTGAAAGTCACTTTGTAGACCAGCCTGTCCTCGAACTTGAAGAGATCTGCTTTCCTCTGCCTTCCAAATGCTGGCATTAATCAAAATCATGGTCCCCACAGCCTGCCTGATGGGAAAGTCTTTAATTAGCAAGGGGAAAATAATAATACTTTAAGACTGTACAATTTATTAACTTAAGACATGTCCTCTACATATCTGAAAATTAACACGTTAAAGTAACTAAGCCAAGTAACTTGGAATATTTCAGACAGAAATATTTTCATGAAGGCTTACGAGGACAAAATGCCCACCACACTGATTTTACTTTTTAGCACTCCTTGGAAATTTTTTCTTCACCCGAATTTACTAAGAAATTTTGCTTATTCAAACTCATCCATTAAGACTAAATTTTATGTACCTTCTAAAGCCTGATAATTCCTCTGCATATGTATACAACTTATTTTATACTCAGTATTTAAGTCAGGAATTTAATAGATATCGCCCTCAAGAAAATTGACTTTAGATTTTTGAGACAGGAAAATGGTCAGTAACAACTTGTTTTTCCAAAACTTGATCTTTATGGACAACATGATACCACTGATGAAGCTTTCTTATTCTTTAATCTTGCCACTTTGAATGATAAAATGTAAATCTTGAATTCGGCACTTCATTTCCTTCATGGAATATTTCTAAATCTCCTCATGTGCTCCATTATCATGTGACTTGAACTCTACCTCTGGCATGCACTTGCCAATATGGCTGCTGATTACCTTGCCAATTGCTTCATTGGTGGCAAAGAGTCCTTGTTTTACTCCTTACTGTTTTTTTTTTGGGGGGGCACCTTCTTTGCCTATAGTATATAAAGCACTCATCAGAAACATTCTTTGACATAATACTAAACTGTAATTAGATATTTGAAGTTTTTATAACATCTGTTCGTTCCATTAATCATCACTCTTAAATATGACAAGTTGGGATTGAACTTTTTAAATCTTTGATTTTTTAAATGCCTTTAAAAATCCATACTGTTAGGTATTTTGTGTTTCATTATCATGGTATTATAACGCTGGTTGATTTTGAATGTAACAGCTTACCTACTTCTATTGGAAATTTGTCACTTGTTTTAAAATCTCCCATTGCACAAGTAGAATATTCTTAGAGTTCACTCATCATCATGGCTTTATATTGAATGACTCCTATATCTCCATTATACATTTAGTTCTACAAATATTTAAAAAAAACCCTCCTTCATTAGCTTTTCTCTAATCGAAATATTCAAATTTCTAAAATGAACGCATCAGAAAATCTTGTCTCTTCGGTGTTGATCATGCGATTGTTATCAACATCCGTGCCCTTTGACAACACTGAACCCCTATTGCATGACTAGCTTTCCATTTTCTTTCTTTTTTTATTTCTAATTTCAACTATGGCTAGCCATCTATGCCATATTCCTTTCTCATTATGCACCTATATTATTCACGTACTTCATTCCTGTCATACAACAGTCTTCTACTTGAACCAGTTCTTATCACACTATTCCCTTGCTTCGGAGTAATTTGTTGTAAAATACAGTTTTCATTGCTGCATTTAAAATTTACTTGGTTGGTGAGGATGAGTGTTTTTCTTGCACTTCTATGCACCACTTTCATCCCCGGGGCCAACAACAGTGGTCAGAAAACTCGTCGGATCCCCTGGAATAAATGTTACAGATCAATGTGAACCACCATGTGGGTAACAGGAACTCTTAATCCACAAGTGCTCTTAATTGATTAGCTTTCTCTCCAATACTACACTTCCTCCTTAATTAGAACCCACCAATGTCTTTATACTGTGGGGCAGATGGATGAGAGGATAAAAGTGTTGCAGCATAAGTAAGAGACCCTTTCTTGGCTACTTTTACTGTTTTTTTTTTTCTTTTCTCTGCCTAAATTCTGTTATTATGTTTTTGTTTCTCATACGTCTCTACAAAAGAATTATGCCTCAGATTTTAATGTACACATTTTTGTTCTTCCAGTAAGCCTTATATGACTACATTATGCCACACAGACACATCCCTATGATATTTCTATAACACTAAGTGGATCTCTTCTTTAAGATACTTCAAGTTTTCTTCCGCAGGTCATTTTATCCAGCCCTGGGTTCCATGAACTTAGCTAGTTATGTTCATTTTGGATGCTGTAGTATTAATAACTCACATATTGTACCTTAATTATAGACATTTAGTGTATATTATTAATGATATAATCTGCATTAATATAAAAAAATAAATTGACTTACTCTGAAAATGTTAAACATTTAAATATGAAAGTCAATATATGTGAGATACATACAACTATATTAAGTTTTCTTATTAGGGAAACATTAGAAAATAAGTGTTATAAAAATATTTTGACATATCTGCTGCTTATTATATACTTCTTGGCCCAGTTATATCATACATATACATACACAATTTTAAATTGTTGCTCAGTATATTTTTCACTATCATAATGTTGTTAAGTCTATCACATCCAAGGAAGCATATCTAAATAAGACTTCTTTCTACACTCTCAACAAGATAATTTGTAGGGTGGTTGTGGATGAACATTTATAAAGTTTTTTTTTATCCCCATAAAAGCAGAAATTCTGATAACTTATTTACCAGAGACTCCTCCCTATATTCATCTGTCTTTGCTTTGTTTTCACACTGGGGATCTATATTGATGACAACATTCTCTCTCTCTCTCTCTCTCTCTCTCTCTCTCTCTCTCTCTCTCTCTCTTTCTCATATATATAGCAACCTAATATGGAAAAAAGAAGAGGCACAGAGATGATAGGAGATTAAAGTCTTTTGATTTTAACAAGTCTAAAAAAATCAGAAGGAATCCATTAATTCAGTTGAATATAATTTATTTTCATTCAACAGTACCTCCTTTTCCTACAGATGATTTCTGTCCTCCACACCTTACAACATTACTAAAGGTTTATAAATGAAAAGGTAAAAATTCAAATTGTATTCATTTCTGTGAAGTATATAAAGTTCTTACCCAAGAATCTTTCATTTTTTTACGTATGAAGTTGGCCCTACAGCAAGGTCTGGTAGTGCACTTTTTGATCTCAGTACTAGAGCTATAGGCCAGAGAGGATTCTATAGCATCCTCTCCAATCCCACATTTGAGAGTGCTGATCTTGAAAATGTATAAAGAACTAATGAAAAAATTAAACTAACTTCAAAAAAATTAAATAACTCAGTTTAAAAATGGCGAACAGAACTTAACAAAATACTCCAAAGATGACTCTTAAATAACAAAGGAAAACACTTAAAAGTTCATTACCCTTAGTCATCAGAGAAATGCAATTAAAAACAACTCTGAGATTCTTTCTTATACTTGTCAGTATAGCTAAGATCAAAAACACAAATGACAGCTTTTGCTTGTGAGGATGGAGAGTAAGGTAACACTACTCTGTTGGTGGTTGGAGTGCAAACTTGAACAGCCAGTTTGAAAATAATATGACACTTTTTCAAAAAATTGGGTATCAATGTACCTCGAGATCCAGCTATCCACTCTTGAATATATACTCAAAGAATGCTTAATCACTAAAACCACTTGTTCAGCTGTGTCTCTAGCAACTTTATTTGTGTTAGGCAGAACCTGGAAACAACCTAGATGCTCCTCAATCCAAAAATGGATAAAGAAAATGGAATGTTTCTTAGCTGTTAAAAACAATGGCATCAGGAAATTTGAAGGCAAACTGATGAAACTAGAAAAAAAAAAAATCATTCTGAGCTTAGGTAACCCAGACCCAGATAAACAAAAGATGGTATGTATCCACTCATACATTATCTGTAAAGTAAATGATAACCATGGTAAAATCCACAGACTCAGAGAGGCTAAATGGCAAAAAATAGCTGAAAGGGGTGTGTATAGATCTCCCTGGGAAGGGGAAGTATAAGAGATCTCCTGGGTGGACTGAGGATGGGATTAGGTTAGGGTGTGGAGGGGGGGAATACTAAAAGAGATGACTGGAAGATGGAGTCATTTGGGGATCAAGTAGGAACCTGATGCAAGGGAAACTCCCACAAATCTACAAGGATGACCCAAGCTAAGACTCCTAGCAATAGCAGATAGAAAACAAATTTGCCGGCTCCTGTGATCGTATTGGTGGCCACCCTAATTATTATCAGAGATCCTTCATTCAGTAGCTGATGGAAACAGATTTAGAGACCCCTAGACAAACATTCGAACTAACTTGGGAATTCAGCTGTAGAGTGGAAGGAAGGATTATTGGAGCCAGAGGAGTCAAAAAAGAACACAAGAAAAGAAAAACACAGAAGAATCTAAGTTAGTTAATCATGTGCTCACAGTCTGAACCAACAACCAGGGAGCCTGCATGGTACTGACCTAGGCCCTCTCATATATGTGATAGGTTTTTTTGCATTTATTAAAGCACTACTTGGTCTATTAGCTTATGCATATTTTGAGATATCTCTTAAATCTTAAATTGACATATTTCTATTAATCTAAGTATTACCACGTGGTTGTGGCCTACCAGTAAGTTTCCATCTGGCATCCAGAGTCTGATTCCTGTGGTGGCTACATGGTTTCTTCCTCACTCTGCCTATTCTCTCCTCCTCTATCTGCTTGGAATTCCCACCTTGCCGTATTCTGTGCTGTAACAGGCCCACAGCAGATTCTTATTGTCCAATGGTATTCAACAGCATACAGAGTGACTCTCTCACCAGCTTCCCTTTTCTATCTAAACAAAAAGAAAGGTTTTAACCCTAACATGGCAAGATTACATACAACAAAACACTTATCAAGCAAGAATTATAGTTACGATATTTACCTCTACTTTATCTTTTATCATAACTAAGGAAAACTTTAACTATTTTGAGTCTATAATGAATAAAGTTTTTATGGAGATTCACATGCATAGTTGTTATATAAATTAGCTTTCATTTCCTTTGGCTAAATCTCTAGAAGGAGAATGACTCAAACTTAGGTTTGTTATATCTGATTTCCTAAAAGTTAAAAAGCTGTTTCAAAAGGATGTACCATCTAATTACTTTCCCAACTGCAATTATAGAGATTTTGGATAGTCTCGTATCACCAGTATTGGTTTAATTTAGTCATACAAAAGGATGGTAAATGGCTTCTAATTGAGATTGTAATATTTATTCCCCTTATGGCTAATGAAACCAACCATCTGTGTTTGCTTTTGGCCATATATGAACTTTTCTTTGCTAAGTATCTCATCAAGCTGCTGCTTTAATGAGCTATTTTTCTTTTGTTATTTATATGTTAGAGTTTTGTCAGGGAATTCTTTCATTATATTGTACTTAACCATTAGAAAATAACCATCTGTCTTTCAGTCTTAACTTTATAAATCCACCTTCAGTACAACAATGCATTTCAAACTGCATATTGAAGCTTTCCATATTTTAAGGTATTAAATATTTTCTATAATTTAAAAAGATGCTGGTTCAGCCATTCTGCCTAGAAACAAAGTTTTTCCTGTACTCATATCCAATTCACATTATTTCTGTCACTATAAATGCTGATATTATTATTATTTTGTCTACCCATTCATACTGTATTACCTCTTATCCTATATCCATAACTGACTTTATGTAAGTATTAGAGATATAGAACTAAATCAGTTTCCCTATTTCTTTCCTTCATTTTCATCTCTAAAGTCCCCAACTTTCAAGTGATAGTATCTTTTACTTTAATGATTACTGTTACACAATAATGTATACATATATGCACAAAATTGAATAGATACCACCTGCCGGATCATTTTTGTTGTTCCTGTGTTTATGGCTTCAGGGCTGACAACTACACCAAAAACCCAAGAGGTAGGGCTCATCTGTTGGAAAGGCTAGTTCTTCCTCTCTCAGTAGTCATTTCTAGGAGAGACCATCTCACAGTAGACTTTCTGGTTCTTAGAATCATTCTGCCACTTGTGCAGTGTTCTCAGAACCATACTGCAGAAAATGTGCTATCGATATTCCCATTGAGGCAGGAATCCCCATAATAAGTTGGGTTCTGGATTTTGTCCAACTGCGGTTTATGACATGCTATGCACTTGCTGTAAAGATAACTTTATTGATGAGGGGTAGTTACCTGAGAGTAGAAGACACAGATATAAAATATAGTAAGGATTGTTGTCATGATGAGTTCTTCATTTCTACTATCCAGAGGAACATGGCTAGGTTTCCAATCAAACATAAATTACCTTCTGTTGAGTAGCCTCAAATATGATTAGAGAGCCACTGATTGTTACGAACATGTGAGTGTTGTTTATTGCCCTTTTACAAATAATTTTTCATGCTAGTAATTGTCATGATTCATAGATACTGTTGCTTCCCTGTCTGATCAGATTGCATGGTCCTTGCTGACATGTTGAAAAACAGACAACAGGAAGCAGCTTTTCAAGTCACGTTTAGCTCAAATCATCTGAGTTCTCTGTCATAAGTGTTCACTCTCTTCAGCAATAGAAGCCTTCAGATACAACCAACAGCTTCATAATTAGGCTATGATGTCTTGGAAGTCACATAGACTGCTTCCTTCACCAACTATGCAAAATAAGTTCTTTGTGCCTGCTATTTTGGAGGATTTTTGGTTCATCTGTAGTTATGGCAGGGAGCATTGTTAACTGAAGCTACATAACTCCTTTAAGGTACACATATCTTTTCTGCAATTTTCTGTACACATTTGAGCATATGTGTATATAGATAGAATAACTTTACATNATCAAGGTTTTATCAAACATCAGAAACTTTTGGTGTTGTGGGGCTCTTCTCCTCCTTCTGTATGTACCTTCTCCTGTTCTCCCAAGTTGAAACAGCTTTCCGTAATTTCCTTTTCCTTCTTCACATCACCTGTATTCTGCTAGCTACTTCCCATGTTCCACTCCACATGGTCTCATAATTTTTTACTGGTTTCAGTATTTACACCATGTTATATGCTCAAATATGAAGATTTGGAGTCAGGAACTGTAGATGAGAGACAAGATGCTGTATTTGTCTTTCTGTGTCTGAGTTACCTAACTCTGTGTAACTTTTTATAGATCTGTGATAGTTTGAATATAATTGCCCTCCCATAATCTCATAGGAAATGACGCTACTAGGCAGTGTGGTTTTGTTGGAGTGGGCATGGCCTTCTTGAAGGAAGTGTATCACTTGTGGGAACTGGCTTTAAGGTTTTCTATCCTCATGTCTCAAAAACCACTTTCTTTTTTTTTTTGCAAGTTGTAGAACTCTCAGCTACTTTCTCAGCATCATGTCTATCTGCATGCCACCAAGTCCAATAATGATGCTAATGGAATGAACCTCTGAACTGGAAGTGAGGCCTTAAATTAGATGCATTCCTTTAAAAGAATTGCTGTGGTCATGGTTTCTTAATAGAAACCCAATCTAAGACAAGGTCCATCCATATTTTTCTGCAATATTCATTGTTGCATTTTTGTTACACTGAATAGTATTGCACTGTATATATCTAATACATTTCATTATCAGTTCATTGCTGAAGGACATTTAGCTTGTTTCTATTTCCTGGCTTTTTGGAATAAGGTGACAATGAATAATGCTGAGCAAGTACCTGTGGGGTAGAACATCAAGTCCTTTGAGAACACACAGAGGATAGTATGCCTGGGTCATAACAAGGTATTTAGACTTTTCTTCATATCAATTAGCATTCCCACCAACAGTGAATAAAGGTTCCCTTAAACCACAACCTTGTAAGCATTTGTCATTTGTTGTATTGATCTTAATTATTTGAACTGAGGTAAGGTGAATTATTAAAAAGTCTTAATTTGCATTTCTCTAATTAATATGAATTTGAAGAGTTTATGACCCACTTTAATTTCTCCCGTTGATAACTCTCTGTTTAGATCCCTAGCATCTTTTAGGTTGATCATTTGCCTCCTTGAATCTGTGTTTTTGAAGGAGCATTTGTTTGTTTGTTAGTTGTTTGTTTGTCTATCTGTCTATTCGGGATAGTAATCCCCTATCAGATCTACCACTGGCAACATTTCCCAATCTCTTGGTTTCATTTCATTCTGTACAATTTTCTAAGCTTAACAGTAGCTTTTTAGTTTTATGAGGACGGCTTTAATTTCTGGACAAATAGAGTCATATTCAGAAAGTCCTTTCTTATACCTACATCATGCTGGCTACTTCCCATGATTTCTTCTAGCATTTTGATGTTTCAGGTTTCAAATTGAGTTATTTGATGCACCTGTATCCAATTTTTGTACAGGTGGTAGATACAGGTCTAATTTTATTCTTCTGAATGTGGTATCCAGTTTTCACAGTAGCATTCATTGAATGTGCTGTTCTTTCTCTGGCGTATATGCTTTTCCACTCGAATATCAGACAGGTGTAACCACGAGTCCTCCAACAGATTTTCCATTTTGTTTCATCTATCTACTTGTCTGTATTGTGCTGCTGTGATATTTCTTTTATTTTCCTGAAGTTCTATGATATATTTTGAAGTGTGCAGCAGTAATTTTTCTAGTATTCTCTTTGCTCAGGAATGTTTTGGCAATTTGGGATCTGTTGTGGTTGCACACAAATTTTAAGATGCATTTTTCTATTTCTGTGAACAATGCTGTGGATATTTTCTTAATGTGATTGCTTTAAATGTGAAGTTGTCATTGTAGAGATTGTTCCTTTCCTCCTTTATTCCAATATATTCTCTTTGATGCTACTGTAAAGGAGAGAGTGTCTGATTCTTTCCATGGGTAGTTTGTTGCTGTTGTTCATAAAATTTTTGTACATTGATTTTGTAGCTTGTCACTTAACTAAAACTTTTTACTTACTGTACGGAAATGTTTGCTGGGAAATCTTGGGAATCTCTTAAGCATAATTGCAAATACGGATAATTTTACCTCTTCTTTTCCTATCTGTATCCCCTTTGCTTTCTTCATCGTACCTCAGTGTTTCAGCATGAGCTTCTAGACCTATATTGAAATAATGAAAAGAAGTGAAGATGTTGGGTAACCCTGTATCATTCATGATTTTAATGTGATTGTTTTGAGTTTTTTCCACTTAGGATAATGTTGTGATTGATTATGCTAATATATTCCACCCAAACATGTTCTCTTTACAGCTTTTATCCATGAAGTATCTTAAGTTTTTTTTTTACTTTAAAATGTTTTATTATATTTGTTCATTTGTATTTACTTGTCATATATGAACACATTTTTTATTTTTTTAATTTTATTTTTAATTAATTAATTTATTTATTAACCATTGTGGTTTTTATCAAAGACTTTTTTGCATCTATTGAGATGATCATGTGAGATTTGTATTTAATTCCATTTATGTGATTTATTATATTTATTAACCTACAAATATTGAAACAATCATGTATTTCCAGGCTAAAGTCAACTGTTCAAGGTATATGTTAACTTTGATACATGCTTGTATTTGTTTTTTATTTTTTTCTGTATGTTTGTCCTTGCCTTGTTTGTTTTTAGAATGATACTGGTTTAATAGAACTAAATTGGAAGTGAGGTTTTATTTCTATTTTTCTTGAAGACTTTGAAATGGATTAATTGTAGTTCTTGTGACATCTGATAGGCTGCATCTGGGCCCAGAGTTTTGAGCAAGAAGCAAATCAGTGTATCAACCCCTCTCTTTGTGATAGGTTTGTTTATGTGTTGTTCTCTCATTGTTTTATCTTTGTAATTTTGCTGAATAAAGAAATTTATCAATTTCTCAGATTTTTCAGCTTGAGTTTAGATTCTTTTTTTAAAAAAAGAAAACATCTTTTTAAACTCTTTGTAAAAGGAAGCAAAAATAAGCTGGAAATGTTAATAATATTACAAAGGTACTTTCAAGAGATAAGCAGAGCAATTGATTGCCTACTAATATTACTCTTGAGAACTGTCTCACAGTTTCAAATGTTGTCACCAAACACCACGACTATAAAGAAGTTGGGGAGGAAAGGGTTTATTTGGATTACCCTTCCATGTTCCATGTTCACCACTGAAAGAAGTCAAGAGAGCAACTCAAACAGGGCAGAAACGCGGAGACAGGAGCCAATACAGAAGCTATGGAGGAGAGCAGCTTACTGGCTTGTTTCCCTGGCTTGTTCTGCCTGTTTCCTTCCTTCCTTCCTTCCTTCCTTCCTTCCTTCCTTCCTTCCTTCCTTCCTTCCTTCCTTCCCTCCCTCCCTTCCTTCCTTCCCTCCCTCCTTCCTTCCTTTCTCTCTTTCTTTTTTCTTCCTTTCTCCCTCCTTCCCTCCCTCCTTCTTTCTTTCTTTCGTTCATTCGTTCTTTCTTTCTTTCTTT
>NW_026067998.1:362546-403297 GCF_014885135.2 Alexandromys fortis
CGCCGCCTCCCCTTTCCCTCCCCCTTCCCCAATCAAGTCCCCCTCCCTCGTCAGCCCAAAGAGCAATCAGGGTTCCCTGCCCTGTGGGAAGTCCAAGGACCACCCACCTCCAACACCTCTTTACATGTTGTTTGATCACGGAGCAGAGTGTGAATAAAAACCTGGTGGGCAGGGATTAGTGTCATCAAATGGCCTACATTTATTGGCTTATATCCGACAGTGTGCCTTACATTACTGAGAGTCTGTAAACTCCCAGATCTGAGCCACTAGCAGGAGACCAAGTAGTCAAAAATGTAATTAGCTCAGGAAATGTAATAAAATGTCGTACAAGGAGTCTTCTTTGAACAAAGTCATACACTCTTTCTCTTGTCTTCCTTCACAAATTCACAGATTATATTTGCATAGGCCAGCTTGAAAATATTACTGTGCTTTGTTGTGATCATGTATTTATTAGCTTTTTCTTTGTGCTAGCACTACTTGTTAAAAACCTTGGCTCATAATGGAAACATATTACTGTCTTCCTTTCTTTTAATTTTGTTTTTCGTTGTCCTTATTGTTAAATAATCTGTGAGGAGACAAGTAAATAGTTTATTTTAGGGCTCCTTACCTTAGTTTCTTCAAGGTTGTAAAGATAAAGTGGAACAATCAAAATGTTAACCCTACTTAGTAGTTTTAGAATTTGGATGATACACTTATCATTGCATTTTTTCAGAGTCGTTTTACACATATATTTATGCCTCAACATATTTTACAAGGAATTTGTTAGTGTGTTTAGAATAGAAGTTTCTGAGAAATAAGCATAAATAAGTACTGAGTTTCAGACAAGTGACATATGAGATATATATTTTGAAGGTAATAATATCGACTATGTTCTACTTGACAAAGAATGGATAAATGATTCCTGTAATTTACCACATTTTAATTGATGAGCCTCTTTTACTGTAGAACCTAAAGGATACTTTGGTTAAATACTTATAGATCCGGTAAGAAGTGGCATATACATCATAGATGCAAATGTGCGAGCACAGCTGAAGAGATGCTTTGGAAATGCAGAGTACCTGCACACGACACATCCGTTCTCTCACTCAGTTCATGTGCAAGGCCACCCACCACTAGAAAACAATCTAAATTAATTGTTGCCACCTTTCCCCATAATTCACTAGTTATGAAATCTAGAACCTAATAAATAAAAGGAGTAAAATCATATAAAATTAATTTCCAGTGGAAAAAAAAAGCTTTTTAAATTCTTCACATCATAAAGTAGAATAAAATTTTATCTTTTAGTTACAATTCCTAGGAAGCTGTAAATTTCTAAAATAGCACAATTTTGTGGTTGAAAATTCAAAATTTTTAAAGTCCAGAAGTTCTGTATCAAATATTAAATCCTCTTCTCAATACCTACATTGTGTCTAAGGACTTCAGTGCTGCCGTATTTACAATACGTGGTAAAAAGTAGGGTCAACACTGTTCTAGCAGTATTGTCCGTACTTTCCACCGAATGCCAGAGCATATTATAAAACTGTTTTAACTGAGTAATGCTTCAACCTTCAAAAAGCATAATTTGAGATAATCTAAGAATCATCAAACAACACGTAATGTGATCGTTTTCAGATACCAATATTTTGTGCCTTTCTGGCCATATAGATTCTTTGGAATGCCAACCACTGGCAATACATTTGTGTTACTTGTAATATTCTTCTCCAAATAGAACCCTACTCTCCTTTGTAGAAAATTCATAATTAACCAATTTTCTTTTTTTTTTTCTAAAACTGACCCATTTTCAAAGCATAGTAATTGATACATATGGGCTTTCTTGCTTAATATCTTGACTTCACTATATAGGCTACATGGGCTAAATTTTCTGTACTTATTTTTTGCCAGAATTACTAAAGATTTATGTCTGTGCTGTTGTAACGTGATATTTAAAGTCACTACATTATTGCATTAAAAGAAAATATGTATGGATTTAAAGCATATTGATAACATCTTTCTGAAATTTCCTTTTACCTTTAAAATTCCTGTTAGATGTTTTCAGGCAAATAACAGGCATTCCAGAGGATATCAAACAATGAATAAACCCAATTTCTATATACAACCATGGTAGTCTTCTTAGGTCGAGGCTTTATAGTTCCACCAAACACAATATTCAGATATCGGCCAATCAAAACAATGTTGGGTCAGAAAAAATTCTTCCTCTAGTCCTGTGAAAGTAGCAGTAAATTGCTGGGTTATTTACATTTCACAGGGTCTCATCAGAGATTGAGGTAGTCATTGCCAGCCTGTGTAAATTGCACAGAGTAGTAAGGCCCAAAGAAAGACCTCCATTAGTCATGACTGTGTTTACAGTACTTTTTACAAATGAAGTGGTAGTGTCTCTGAATAGCTAGGGAGCATTCAAAGTAACAGGGTTGCCATGGGGACCTTCTGGATTGACTGACAACTAACTCCCAATTAAAAGCAGACAGCAATGGGATATCTTGGGATTGACAATCAGATGTTCAAAAATTTCTAATTAACATAACTTATTTGAAGGCATGCTTACAGTTTGTTCTGGCATTACATGCCTGCAATCACCATACTTGGATGCAATAACATTAAGAGTTCAAGTCTATCATTACCTATACCATAATATTTTAAAAGAGTCTTGGCTACACGAGAATCCCATTTTCCCAATGAAATGATATGTTGTTACAATTCAAACCTATCAATCATGGTGTTAAAAATTTTAAATTACTTATTAATGATTAACCACCACCAAATTCACTTTGAAAAGTTTTTACCTTTGATTTTTCTCAAAAGATCTTCATATTAACTAAACTATTTTTTATAAATGTCCTTTTTTAAAACTTTTTTGAATCTGTAATTTCTCTAGGCTATTTCATTCAAGCTAAGAAATTGTTAATCTTTGCTAAAAGGTAATTGTTTACATTGTAATGTTTTATATTTTTGTAGCATTAATTTTATTTTATTAAAGAAATAACTACATTAAATAATGTATCTTTTAGCTTATTGTGATTGCTTTTCATAATTTATCATTGAAAACAAATGCCAAATAAATGCAGATATAAAGTTGAAAAGCATCACCTTCCTGAGGTTCTACTCTGCAAGGAAGACAGAGAATTAAAATTTACATCATAAATTTAATGTAAAGTTCAACAAAGTTTACTGCAGTTTTGCCTGGATGGAAGAGAAGGGAACAAAACCTAAAAGAAAAAAAAGAAAAAGAAAGGTCTGTATCAATTGTTTCCTGATACGAAAATCACAGTATTGAGGTCCTCGGGGATAATCTAGCTCATTCTGTCAATCAGGATGATAGAAGTTGATCCTCTCAGAGTGTTTTTTTCTGTCCAGTGCCTCTTGGGAGATTCTCTTCCTTATCGCAGTAGTGAGATCTACAGATGCCAAAAAAACATAATGTCTGGAAGCGTATCCTAACCCAGAGGGGCAACATGGCCTTTCCTACTTTAGCTCAAAGCCTACTTTGAAGCTTCATTTCGGTGGGGTTTTGCCCTAGGGCATCAGAGTTGAAGAAAACCAATAACAAGGAAAATTCAGTTCCTAAGGTATCTCACCCCACCTGGCACACTGGATAGCTAAGATTAAGAAAACCTAGGAAATAAGCAACACACACCCAAAAAAAATGAGAAAAAAAAATGAACCAAAGACATCCAGAAAACAGTGTCTATAATGTTCTACATAAAAAGTTGTATTTCCAATAATGTACTCATAAAGTAAAAAAAAAAAAAACCTAAATAATGCTACCTATGGCATATCTATGTACACACAAATTTGTATGTTTTATATTTTCACTAAAAACAAATTTATATAGTATAAATTTTATAGTTAAAAGATAACTTATGAATGGACTATAGGGAAAATATATGTTGAGAGTATTAAGATATATATTTTCAAAATATGAATGCATTACAATAGTCATAAAATCATTGTTCAATAAGCACAAATACACAGAGAACAAAGAAATGTGCTTTGAAAAATAGGATGTGCTATTCTAAGACTGCACTCTTTCCAGTCTGACGAAGCCTTATGGTATTTAAAAAATGAAAGAAAGGAAACCATGATCATGGAAATCTAATTAGAGTTCAATAAAAATTAGGAATTGTCAGAGTGAAATTTCTAAGACTTTCCACTAATGCTTATTATAGAAAGCTGATTATTAATGAACAAATGTTTGGTCTGAAAAATAGTTTTTTTGGAAATTATGCTTATTGCACCAGAAAATAATATCTTTTATGTGTATTGGGGATTCCTACATATAGGAAGGTGGATGATCAAGCTTTTGCATGTACTCTCAAAGACCAGAGTATGTCTGGGCAAAGAGTTTCTTCCTTTACTGCTCTTCAAGTTTTCCCTTTGAGACAGTCTCTCACTAAAATGGAAATTCACCATCTTGCTTTCCCTGCTGGCCAGTGAGCTCTCTGTATCTGCCTGATTCTGCCACTCAATACTAGGGTTAATGTATGCACAGTCATTATAGATTTGTTTTAATTATTGAAAACTCACACAGTATATTATGCTTGCTATTTCCTCCCACCCATTGCCATCCAGACACTCCATAACTCCTCATCCATCAAACCACTGGCCATCTTTCTCTCTTTAGAGAATAAACTGTCCAGAACAAGCAGAAGAAAAAAAGAAGAAAAGAAGGGGAAAACAAAAAAGCACAACACACCCACACCCACACGGCTATTAAAAACACAAAATCAGAAACCATAATATAAAAACAAAAGTAAGGTTTAAAGAAAAAAAAATAAAAATGACCCAAAACCAAAGAAGTGTGAACCAAAAACAGGTCTACAAAGATGTCATTGTGTTCATTTCATTTTGGCCATCTACTTCTAGGTATATAGACTACCCTTAAGTCTGGTTTATATACTCAGTAAGACTCCACTGAAGAAAACTAATGTTGTCTTTGCAAGAATGTGTTAGTTGGGGACAATTTCTATATTTTTCAGATATATTTATTTTTGTTTTATTGAAAATAGTGTCATTTCCTTCAAGATCCTTCTCTCTTCTGAGTCACCCATATCCACACGTGATTCTTGGTCTCTCTCATTAGAAAACAAACTTCAATTTCTTTCTTGAATGTCTTAAACTTTTTATCATACAAGTTTTTGACTTGCTGGGTTAGGCATTTTTGAAGCTATAGTTAATAAAAAATATTGTTTTATGTTTTTTCTCAGTACATATGCCTTTTTTTAGGAAGGCTATTGATCTGATTTGTTGATTTGTATCCTATTTTTCTGAAGGAGTTTAATAACAGTAGAAGTGTCATAGTTGAACACTTAGACTCACTTAACTATAAAATCATACCTGCAGATAAAGGTAACTTGACCTTTTCTCTTCCTAATTGACTTTTCTCTCTCTCCTTCAGTTGTCTTACTGCCTTGACTAAAGCTTCAAGGACTATATTGAATAGGTAAAAAGAGAATGAACATCACTGACTTGTTCCTGACATTAGTGAAATTACTTTAGTTTTTATTCCCATGTAGGTTGGTGATAACAGTGAACTTATTGAAAATTGCATTTACTATGTTGAGGTTGGTTCCTGCATCCCTAATCTCTCCAGGACTTTTATCATGAAGGCATGTGAGAATTCATCAAAGGTCTTTTCTACCTTAAGTGAGATGAACATGTGGTATTGTCTTTTAGTCTGTTTGTAGGTAGATTGCATGTATCAGTTTACATGTTGAACCATCTCTGCATTTCTGTATGATATTTTTGTTGTATATTTGAATCCGGTTAGCAAGCATTTTTGATTATTTTTGCATGGACGTTCATGAGGGAAATTGGTCGTAATTCTCTTTGTTGAGCCTTTGTGAGGTTTAAGAGTTAGGGTAACTGTGGCCTCATGAAAAGAATTGGTCTGTTTCTTCTGTTTGTATCTATTTTGTGGAATATTCTGCAAATAAAGAAAAATTTAAGGAGTATCGCCATTAATTCTTCTTTGAAACTTAATAATTCTGTGTTAAAACTGCTGTTTGTTTTATTGATTTTTTTATTTTCACTTATTTGTTTCAATTTTATTGATTTTAGCTATCTGTTTGGTTATTGAGAATTATTTCTTTTATTTTTCTAGAAATTTAGGGTGAACCAGTAAATTACTAGTAATTGTTTTGATGTAGGCATTTAGTGCTATGAACTCCATTTGTTTTTATATAGGCACCTAGTGCTATGAACTGGCCTCTAAGAACCTCCATTATTGTGTCCATTAGGTACTTTGTATTTTATTTTTATTCAATTCTAAAAAGGTTTTAAATTCTTTCTAGACCTATTTTTCATTCAATCATGAGATATTTATTTTCTGTAACTTTATAAGATTTCTGTTGTTTCTGTTATTGGTGATATACAGATTTAATCTGTCATGGTCAGATAGGCTACAGGGTATTATTTCAATATTTTTATATCAGTTTAGATTTGCTTTTTATCTGAGTATGTGATCAATTCTGGAGAAAGTTATAAATATTGTTGAACTGGAAGTATAATCTTTTGTGTTTGAGTGAAATGTTGTGTGACTATCTGTTAAGCCCATTTGGTTTATAATGTCATTTAGCTCTAGAATTTCTCTGTTTAGTCATTGTCCGGATGATCTGTCTATTAGCAAGAATGGGGTATCAAAAAGACCCCTTGAGTGAGAGTTAATATGTGATTTTAGCTGTAGTCTTGTTACTTTCATGAACTTGGGTACCTTTGTGTATTTTGCATATTTATAATTCTAATATCCTTTGGGGAAGTTTTACATTTCATGAATAAATAGTTCCCTTTCCTATTTTTTTCAATCTCTTCAGATTAATTTTAGATTTAAGTCTATTTTGTCAGATATCAAAATACCTACACAATGTTGCTGCCGATCTACATCTGCTTAGAATTTCTTTATCTATCTTTTTTATCCTGGAGTGATAACATTCTTTGATGTTAGGGTGTATTTCCCAGGAGCAACAGAAGTACTGATCCTGTTTTCACAACCATTCTGTTAGTCTGTGCACTTTTGAGACTGTTGGTGTCTAGAGGTATCAGTGAGCAGTGTTTGCTGATTCCTATTACCTTGTGTTGTGAGCTTTTATCCTATTGCTATTGATTTGCTAATCTGACATTACTTATTCTTTTTGTTTCCTTGAGTGTTGTTAATTTCTTCAGGTTAAAGTTTTCCTTCTGGTGACTTCTGTTGTGCTGGATTTGTAGAAAGATTGTGGTTAAATTTCGGTTTATTATGGAATTGCTTTGTTTCTCTCGGTGTTATGATTCAAAGTTTTGCTGGGTATAGGAGTCTGGGATGTAATCTGTGGTCTCTGAGAGTTTATAGGAAATCTGTCCAAGCTTCTCTGGCTTTTAAAGTCTCCATTATAAGTGAAGTGTCACCCTAATACGTCTTTCTTTATATATCACTTAGTGTTTTCCCTTGCAGTTTATTATATTTTTTCTGTATATTTAGTGTTTTGATTATTATGTGTCATGGTAAATTTCTTTTCCAGTACAGTCCATTTGGTATTCTGTATCCCTCTAGTATCTTAAAAGGCATGTCCTCCTTAAGGTTAAGGAAACTTTTTTGTAAGATTATGTTGAAGTTATTTTCTGGGTCTTTGGCCGGTTTCTTCTCTTTCTTCTGTTCCTATTATTCATAGATTTGATCTTTTCAGAGTGGCCCAGATTTCCTGGATGTTTGTTCCTGCATGTTAGGCTTAACATTTTCTTTATCAGTTTCTTCTGCCTTTTATTCAGTTCCTGAGATTCTTTATTCCATCTGTTATATTCTGTTAATGAAGCTTTATCTGAGGTTTCTGTTTAAGTTTCTTTAACTTTTTTACTTCCATTTCCCTCTCCCTAGTTTGAATTTTCTTTATTGATTCTGTGTCAGTATTGATGTCCTAAACAACTTCCATTATTTCATTCATTCCGCTGTTTCCTGTGTTGTGTGTTTATACATGTAAGTTATGGATTTATTCACATATTCCTTAAGATTTCGATAATATTGGTCATGGTTATTTTAAAGTTCTTGTCTAGTGCTTTAGCTCCTTTGCATTTCCCAGCACCTACTGAGTTTCTGGATGCCGTTGGAGACAAACTGCCCTGACTGGTGTTATTGGTTGTATTTTTATGCTGTCATTTAGGCATACGAGTTTGGGGTTGTAATTCTGGATGTTGATAGCTATTCTTCTGTTTTCTGGGTGGAGTTTCAGTTCTTCAGTTTCTGTTTTCCTCTCTGCATTTTAAAGGAGTTTGATTTCTATGTGTTTCAGGGAAGAGTGTGGTCCTAGGTTTCTCCCAGATATGAGATTAGGAGGTCACAAGTAGAAATTGTTTCTAGATATTGAGAGCTAAAACAAAAGGCAAATGGACCAGAAAGGCGGGGAATGAGAAGGTTCACAGGAGGCAGGAAATCTGTGTCTGCCGCAAGAACCTGATTCCCTGTACAGATTGATTCCCAAGTGTTCACAAAGAGTGTCTGTGGTGTTCGTGAGTGAGACCTAGGGATGAGGTTAGAAGGAAAGATGGATGTCTGAAAGGATTAGCTTAGTTCCCTGAGAAAGGGATTAAAGAGGAAGGAGAGGCTCTGCAACCAAGCTGGGAAGAAGACTGAGTAATTTGACTGGAGAATGGAAGTAGAATGAAAGTTACCTACCTGATTCCCAGGACTCATGGGCAGAGGCTTTCCAGGGAGCCTTTGCTGGTGCAAAGTGAGACAAAGAGATGCTCGAGGAAGGAAGGTTTTAGAGGATATGTTCTAGCATAACTTCTCTGTGGGTGGCGGTCACTCAAACTCAGTGGAAAGAACTCCGCCATAGATAGAAGTAAATTAGGTGCTGTGTTATTTATCTCTGTGTGTAAAAACCTATGGTATCAATACCAGCTTTGGCATCTTCTTTGCAAAAGGAACAGTTAATCTCTGTGCATGAATCTTTTCAAACCATTAGTGTTAAAATAGCATCAAAGGTAGATTAAGATACCATGTTAAAGAAAGTAAACGAACAGGAGCATTACCATTTTCGTAAATAAATAAATATTTAAAATGTTGAATTCCTACTGATAGCACATTACCAATTACTAGTAGAATCTTATCTCAAAGTTTTATATAGCTTTTCATAAATGTATAAACTCATATTTTCTGGTATTTGTTTTCAAATAATCATTCTATTGCCTTATTAAAATCTCTAAATAATTACTAAGTAAAACATAAAAATATACACTTCATTAGTGGCGCTCTAGGGTTATGCAATCTATATAAACTGACCCAGGAGCAGCACCTTGCTATTTCTGCTTTCCTTTAGTAAATAAATGAGACCATCAAGAGATTACCTGAGTCCATTGCTTTCATTCCTCCACTTGATCTCTTACAACATCCAAGTTTTCACCATCATTTCTATAATCTAAAATTGACTGCTTCTTAGTTTATTTGTAAACCATCTGAGGGCATTAAGCTATTTCCCTTCATTAAATTTTACTTCTCCATCATGGTGTTTTGCATTCGTTAAAATGCTGTCTGCCTATTCCAAGACATTATTTCATCAACCAATTTCTCACAAAATTAAATAAAACTTGTTAAAAATCATTTAAGATCTCCTTGCCTTATCTCTCAACTTATTTTCCAAGTTACCCGTTTACTTAAGCTAAATACTCACATTTGGTAATCACCATATGTTACAAGGGACTGTTTCCTCTCTGAGTAATTTAACAAGGTTTTAAGTTTTAACTTTAAAGATCATTCTAATTGCAATCTGGAGAACATCTTAGACAAAAGTAATGCTCACAGTAAGAGAACTATTGACATATGCACTAAAATCAACAATTAAAAAATGGGACCTCATGAAACTGAGAAGCTTCTGCCTAGTAAAAGACTCCATCATTTGGACAAATAGGCAACCTACAGATTGTGAAAATTTATTTACCAACTATAGATTACATAGACAGAGAATATACAAAATAAAAATTTTCAAAACACTAGATATCAAGAAAACAAATAACCAAATAAAAAATGGGATACAAACATAAACAGAGAATTCACAAAAGAGGAAATTCAAATAGCAGAATAAAAGTTAAATGTACAACATCCTTAGTCATCAGGAAAATACAAAAACAAAACTATTTGAGATTTCATCTTAAACATCTAAGACTGGATAATTCAATAAAACAAGTCAGACTTTAACTGGTGAGGATATAACTCATGACAAACTATTCTTCATTGCTTGCAGAAGTGTTAACTTTTATACTGTGTAAATCATTGAGGAAGTACATCCGGGTCAAAGAACTGTCTCCTCCTCAAGATTCAGCTGCACCACTCTTGGGCATGAAACCCAAGGACACTTCACACAACTGAAGAGACACTTGCTCTAACATATTCATTGCTGCTCTACTCATAATAGTCATCTAGCAATCTAGGTATTCCTAAATGGGGGCAGGGGCCAGATGTAAACAAAGTGTGCCACATTTACAACCCATGCTAACCCAATGACCACTCTTTCCAGGGAAACAATTCTCATACTCAGCTTTTCAGCATGACATGCATTACAGCCTTCACTGTCCCATCCCATTTCCTGTGTATTTCATAGACTCCTATTGCTAACCTTCCATCCATATTTATTATTGTGTCCAAGAACTTAACTGAAGCAGGCAATGCCTGCTAACCCAAGGTCCACTTTTTGCATGGTAATTTGAAGGATGAAGGTAGATACACAGCTCCCCTACTGTTCTTAAATTAAACCCTCACACCAGTCTCATCCCCAGCTCTGTAGTGGGGAACCAGCTGTGGTGTTGCTTTCTTCTCTGACTCCATCCCTATAATATCACAAATATCTTTTCCAACAACATCCCTTCAGCAAACTCGTCCCTTTATATATAAAGTTAATAATGAGGAGTACTGCTCATGGAGAATATGGAGTTACAACATTCTTTTGTAGCCAATCAAGGCTTCCAGTAGTGGGACTGGATGGCACTCAGCTAAGTTGTTGGCCAGGAGTATCTCATTTCAACCCCAAACAACCCTGACTATTGCTAACACAAAGGGTTGCTTTCAGCAAACTGACAGCTGAAACCCTTTACTGAGAACAACATCCACACAATTCATTGAACATGGAGAAGCAAAGCTGGTGCCTACATGGAGAATTCCTATGTTCTCAACTCTTTCTTGGGGGAAGAATCTATGTTAGATACTGAAAGAGAAACATGGAAAACAACTCTGTCACAAAATCTTTGTCTTACAATCTGACATGCACACAAAACAGGCTAGGGCAATAGTGGCACATAACATGTGGGAATAGTCAGCCTATTCCTAATTTTACTTGAGCACCACTCCACCAGAAGGATCCCAAGCCCAAAACTGCTTAAATAACCTGGAACCAGAGACCAGCTAGCCCAAAGACTCAGCAAAACTATACACTACTGCTCTACAAAGAAATTGATAAAATGTTCTCCTACACTTAAAGATCAATGCCTTATATAGTCATCATCAGAGTTGCTTCCTCTAGGAGAAGAATGGGACAAATACAAAGACACAGAGGTAGGCATAATGAAGAGAAAGGGTTTAAATGTGAGGTCTTAATCAAATCCCTCCCCTCAGAGCTCAGAGAATCTTGCAGAAGAGGAGGCAGAAATATTTTAAGAGTAAGAATAGATGATGACACCAGGAGTTCAAGTCCTTCTGAATCAGCTAAGTGGCTTGAATTTGAATTCACACAGATTAAGCAGCAGTCAAAGGAATTACATGGATCTGTACCAGATCCTATATATTACAGACGTTAGCATAGTACTTCTATGGGACTCCTGACTGTGTGAGAACAATTGCATCTCTGACTCCTATTTCTTGAGACTCCTTTCTTATGCTGGTTTCCTATGTCCAATTTTGCTATATCTTATATTTTCCTTTGTTAGGTTTAGTAGTTGTCACATTGAAGCCTGTTCTTCTCTGATAAAAGACAGCAAAGAAGTGGATAGGGATGGGAAGGAAGGTATGTAGGAACTGGGTGGAATAAGGAAGGGCAAAGTGTCATCAGAATTTGGTATATGAGAAAGAATCAATTTTCATTAAAAGAGAAAAACAGACAAACAAATGTTAGTGGATCTCAATGAAACAGTATGCAAATACTACTCTACTCATGTTTATGCATGCTTATTATTTTTTCTTTCCAATTAATCTAAAATGTATACATGTCTATGGGTATAGTTCAGTGTATCAATACCTGTGTATTATGAATGATCAGATCTAGGAAATTAGAATATCTCCTCAAATTTATAGTATTTGGGGGAACATTCAAAGATTTTTCTACCATCTATTTTGAAATGTGCAATAAATTATTATCAGGCATAATGAATCTACTGTGCTAAAGAGTAATCAAAGTAATTTTGTCTATCCAACTGTATACCTGCACTTAAGAATCATCTTCTCTCCTCTCCCTTACATACACTTCCTAAACTAGGCTTAGAACCCTTCTATCTACTCAGCTTCAATGAGAATGTGTTATCTCTCAATGTAAGTAGGAAATTCAGTATTTGTCATTTCACTTCATCTTATATACTTTCCCAAGATACATCAAAGTTATTGAAAAAAAAAGAGTCAAAGTAAAAAAAAAAGAAAATTTTAAGTTTTGAAATAGAGAGATGAAAAATCCAGAATTGACTTTAGTAATGTACTTATGGTTTTACAATCTTATTATTAAATTGTAATATTTCTAAGTCTTCAAAAGTAACCCCAAATACTAATATTTGTATAATAACTGCAGATTCCTTAACCTGGATGAATTCAATATCCTCTGACTTGGTTTGAAAATGATCATTTCTATTCTATCGTATTCTTCACATTGTAGCTAAGAAACTTCCACAAAAGAGTAATATGGAAATAATCAGTGAAATTATAAATAGCAGCACAAGCCAATGTGTTTTTTGATGAACAATTAAGTGAATGCATTGACTGTGTCTTTGTGTTAATGAGCAGCTTAATGGTGCCTCATATTTTCAAGGGTCTTGCATTTGTTTGAATGTCTAGGTGTTGACATTGTGACATTTGTAAGTCTTGAAAGAAGAATCTCACATTTTTTATTTTGCATTGGGCCTTACAGATATAACTATTTTACTTTGCAGGGCCACAGTAAAAATTAAGGAGGACTAAGCTAATAATGTATTCAGAACCCTATTTCATAAATGGCAATTCCTGAATTAATGCCAGCTGTCAGCTCTCTAGTACATATTACTAATGCTATGAGTATTATTAATCAAAGCATTTTAATTTAATATCACTTAATTATGCCAGTTCATTATTCCCCTTTCAACAACATAGAAGTGTTGATTTCTTATTGTGTATTAGATATTTTTCTAGGAAAGATTTTGAAATTGCTCATTTATCTATATTCTTTAATAGACAAATATTATTTTAGTGGCAAAAAAGCTTATTATTTCCACTTTAATAGTCTCTTGTCTCTCACACAGAGTTTCTTCAAAATTATTTATTGGAAAATAAAATGTGTAGTATTTTAAGAGTATATTTTATAATACCATATGAATTTGAAACAATATTCAGTACATTAATTTTACCAATATATATGATGTGACTTACTATTTAAGTATTGTAGATCAAGCCACATACCCAGTTATTTGACAAATACATCTTATAAAAGTGAAGTATTCTTAAATATTCTAGAGTATCAAATGTAGTACATTAGGAACTAGACAAAAATTCTGAAATGTTACCATTTTAATATTGACAGATTATAATGCCATAGGCCACTGAAGTTGTTGCAATATCTTGCAGTAATGAAATGCCTTAATTATCTCCTAGAAACCCATTACTCTGTCTAATAGCGTGATGTCATGGTTTCCAATGATACATGAAATTTAAGCAATTATAACTTTGAGACATCTTTTACCACAATGTACAAATTGCACGATATAATTATGCTAACTGCTTTGGAATATGGCTCCAGTCACAGCACGAGAAGTGTAGAAGGTCATTTTCACTTAAAGACATTTTCTGGTTAGAAACTCAAAGTGTAATTACAAACATCCCTCCTTGAGAAATGAGACCAATTATATTGAAGTTTCTTGGAAATCACATGTGCAATAGATACCTGTAGGCTATTATCAAAATCTCAGAATTTTCCAGCTAGGTTTTCGGACTTCACAATTTGTAAGACTGTAAAAAAATTGTATTATGTTTCAATTCTATAATCTTTGAAAAGGCTGTAGCTTAACAATGTGGACTTTCTCATTTGAAGAATCTTTATTGATCTCATAGATTTTTTTTCCTGCAAAGCAATACCACAAAGCATCTATGGGTTTACGTTAAAAGTAAAACATAATTGATCTTTTTGTTCTAGATCAACAGCTCATTATATTTTGTAGCTCAGGCAAGTTGACAGACCATTTAGACTGGATGCCCTAGCAGAAAAAGAAGTCTACTAATGATGGGCTATACTACACAGAGTTGTTGGAAAGTCTAAGTGAAATGCAATATGTAAAAGGTTCTAAATAGCATGCTTAACAAGTGGGATGATTGATCACCACCTATGATAGCAATAATAGTATTTACATTTCATTTTTATGTAAAATATGTTAAAAGATTTTACATGAACAAAACATATAGAAATTACAAAGAAGGAAAACACTTATCTGAATTCATCCAGCATAACTAGATACTATGAGTTAGAGATTTACTAAGGATCTGCTGGCATTATATGGTGTAGCCAGACTGGGGTAAAAATAGTTGTAACTAACATTTCCAAAAACATATACTGCACCAGCTCTTTTATTCTTATTGTTAGCTAATTGTCTCACAGCCTTATGAGATAACATAAATGTATATATAAGAAAAGGGAAAATTTTAAATTATTTAAATTTTCAAAAGCCAATTTGAAAAAGTCTAGAGTTACTGGAGCTTTAGTCAACTTGTCAATCAAGTGAATTAACTTGAAACTTAAATGGAATTCTACACATTTGCATTAAAAGTTTGTTTAGCAAACAATGAAGAGGAGAGACCAGACTGAAAATCATTTTTATCTCTCTGAGTTTGTATGTAAATATCATAGCTATTAATGACGGTCAAAACCTTGTGAAACCTGAGAGTAAATAATGTGCAGCTGAAAGACACAACTTTTAAGAGTTTTACTCATTTTAGGGAAATAAGAGAGAGAATTGAAGATCATAAGCTGATTATGTAAATAACATAATTAGAATGTTGTGGCTGCATTCATTATTGTGATAACATTCATTGTAATCTTGGCAGAATCTGGAATCATCGAGGACGTAAATCTCCAGCCTCCTGTTTTTAAGGATTATGTTGATCAAGTTCAGCCTTTGAGAATGAGTTTGGGTTGTTATCCTGATTGCATTTATCAACGTTAGGAAGAAAACCTGTTCACTGTGGCTGGAACCATTCCCTGGCTAGATTCTGTGACCCTGGAAATGAAGAGGGACAGAGTTGAGCAACAGCTGGATTCACTGTTTTTACACCTGCCTCACTAAAGATGGGTGAAAAGAGATTAGCTATGTCAAGCCTCCACTGCCTTGATTTCCTTACCATGATGGATTACACCCTTTACCTTGAAGTATGAAACAAGAAGAAACTCTACACCTTTCCTTTATTTCATTTCTTTTGTCTGGATGTTTAATCATAACAGCAGGAAAATAAGCTAAGAAAATATTTGTATTCAAAATCATATTTTGAGAACCTGATCCTGTTCCGGGGGACCCATCAGAGTGGTTGGGCCACAGAATCCTTCAGCTCAGCCTGTTTGGGCGCTGGGAAGGAGTGCTGAGGGCAACGGGGCCTGCGGGAATTGCTTTGCTTCAATAGCCTGCCTGCAGCCTGCAGCAAGGGAGGCCCTTTGTCAGCCAGGTCCCTGGCCAGCAAGGGAACCTGATCCTGTTCCATAAGATACATAGGATAGCATTTGAAGGAAGAGATGGGCAGGCGCCAAGGCAAGAATTCCTCCACCAACCTGAAAAACAACATGAAAACACCAGAACCCAGTGACCTGACAACAGAAGGTCTTTAACACCCTAATCCAGAAGAAGGGGGAAAAATTGACATTATGAAAGTGATAGAGTGCCTTAAACAGCATGTAAAAGAAGACTTTATAAAAATGGATGAGAAGTATAACAAAATCATATTTTGAATATGTAGACATCTGGTACCAATGTGTAGATACTGCACATTAGCCCGCTATACAACAGTAAGCTGCAGCAGCAACATCTCCTCTCATCTGAATACTCTGCCAGCGTATGTTTTCTTGCAAACTTTTATGCTTGAAAAAGACCATTTAATTTGAAATGCATTTTTAATTCTGACTGTTTTGATCATTGAAGTTTCCCTATTTCCTCATCATATTCACAGGTCAACAGCCCAGTTTTGACTTCATGCAAAGAACATGAGCTGCCAATTTTCCACAGGAACAGAGGGATTCTAGACCATTCACAATCTCCCATTCCATATGAAATGCTTATTTCAACATCCAATAATAATTTTCATTTCCCTGCAAGAAAAATGAATGTGTCAGAGNAATGTTCCTCCAAGAGATATTATTGTACAGGAAGGTGGGGTATTACTTATTCCTTCTGTTTCTGAGAAATCAATGAGAGACGGGCCATCTTTCTGGTCAGTAAGTGATGTCAGACATTAGCTGGGACCCAAATAGGCCTCAGTTGTTCGTTTGGAAAAACACCCCCCCACACACACACACACACAAATTCACACGAACTTTAACATTGTGAAGAGGCTAGATCCTTCCCATGTTCCATCAAGGGTATAATGCCATTGTACCAAGATGGGAGGATGTTTTGAGTTTTAGTAGATATTGAATATATTTAGGGTTGCCAGAGCAATTGCCAATTGTGTGTTAGATATGTAGATACTTATTTTTTAAGTTAAGCCCTTAGAGTGTAATATGTTTTTCCATGATTATTTTGTGCCTGAAGATTGTAATGAAACCCCTTGCTTTGGGGAATCTCCCATTGTGAGCAAAAGGCTTTGAATTGGGGGTTAGTAAATGAGGGACTGCTGTCAGTTTTTAAAATTTAGGGTGGGGTATGTAAATCATACCCTGTAACTGGTAAGGCCTTGGGGATGTTTGGTAAACCTGGCAGCCAATCCATCTTTGATATGTTAAATAGGCACCTCAGGCTTTTGTTTCATATACACTAGTGACAGAAGGTAAAGTTAAAAAATACCTTTTATAAAAATTTTAACTGCCGACCAAGATGTAATTTGTTCACAACCACCATCTGCTTTGTGGCCTTGAGACATATGTTACAGGGGTTTATATGGACAAAACCCATAGGCCATCCTACTTTTCCATGAGGCTCTGTTCTTATATTCCAAGAACTACAACTCCAAGGGATCTGGAAAGTTACCTGGTCTTTAGACAGTTGGTGCTCACAGGGTAACTTTGGGTCTAACATTTCCCCCTGAAGTTATAACCTGGGTCAAATCCTTGACGCTATAGTGGATACCAGTTTACATTAGGATCTAATAATTGTTACCTTAATGGTATCCAAGTAGGAATTATCATTTAGTTATTACATCAATGATGTAAGAGCCAATATTACTTAAAAGAAAGCAGATGGTCCAAAGGCCATGTGATGGACAATCTCTCTTTGTTTTGCATAAAGCAGGCCAAATGTCCTTTCATATTGTAGAACTATTTTTATAAATGAATCTACCTGCTGATGAATCTGAACTGACTTTTTTGTATGTCAATTTGACATTTTGTAGTCATTTTGTCCCTCTGTCAGGAAGTTTTTCTTTTACTTAACCTTTTTCAGCAGTGGTTATGGATGCAGGGATGATATACTCTCTTCTTCAGATGCTTCCAGTTGAACCAGAACATAGGTTGTCAGGGCAAAGGAAGGCTGAAATGCTTGTCAAAGGCTGAGCAATGGGGCATTTATCAGAAGTTGCTGATTAACTGCACCAGGTGAAGGTACAGGGAACATTCACAGGAGCTGCACTGGTTCTCATCAGCTTTCAACAAGTCCAGAGTTCAGCAACTTGGAGTTTGCAGGCACTCCCTGGATGGTGACTGTTCAGCCAAGTAGAAACATGCAGAGATATACACTAAGGACAGAAGTTAAAATTCTGGAGTTTAAAGAAAAACCTTACATTTGAAACTCTTTCATTTGACCTGGTAAAAGGTGAATGTACGTCTTATGACTTTGAGTCCTTAAAGTTTATATGAACTTTAATTTACCAAATGAGATAAAGATTTTAGATACATTAGCATTACCATTGAATTGAAATCCACATTGTAGAAAAGGCAGTTAACTGGTGTATATAAAACAGCTGAAGTACACTCATGCTTTTAAGTCCTGACAAAAGTGATAATTTTGAATTAAAAAAAATATTATTGTTTTTCCTCTGTTTAAAGAGTCAGACATAGAATGGATGGAGATGTCTTTAGTCTGATGAGAAGTCCACACTTAGAGAAAAACCAAAGATAAATTAAAATATTGAACTTGTGACTAAAAAAATTAGTAGTCAGTGTTTTACCAGAGCTAGATTAATAGCTTATTGGAATTCCATTGGTTTACATTACAACTTTACTTTTGAAGTCTTAGTATATGTTTTAAGAGGCTGCTTGTTTATTACAGTCTGCTCAGCCCTGAAATATCCACATAGAAACTGTATTAATTAAATCACTGCTTGGCCTACTAGATCCAGCTTCTTATTGACTAGCTCTGACATCTTAATTTAACTCATTTCTATGAATCTGTGTATTGCCATGTGACTGTGGCTTATCGGCAAGATTCCATTCTGGCATCTGTCTCTAGCAGGGATACACGGCTTCTCTCACTCTACCTTCTTTCTCCCAGCATTCAGTTTAGTTTTCCCTGCCTAGCTCTATTCTGCCCTGCAGGCCCAAAACAGTTTCCTTATTAACCAATGGTAATAAAACATATTCACAGTATACAGAGGGGAATCCCTTATTCGTGGGAGGAGCTGGAAGAGAGGAAAAAGTGAGAACTGTGGTTGGTATGTAAAATGAATAAAAAATGTAATCAGCAAATAGAGTGTTACTGTTAAAAATAGAAACAGTATTACAAAAATATTAGAAAAATATAAGAATAACAATAAAAATGACTTTTAGTATATGAGAAAAATAAATATATCAAAACTGATTTTAAAAAGACCATAATCAAGACAAAAAGGGCAATATGGCAAAACCAGAGCCCAGCTATCTTTTGACAGCAAGAAATAAATAATTCAGTGTAGCTGAAGCACAAGAAAATAAATTTATAATGATGATAATGACTAGCTATGACTCTTAGTAATAACGGATATTCAGCCTTAACTGGTCATCTTCTGTGAGTAGGCAAGACTTCTAATGGAAAGAGCCACATAACCTTTGACCTATAGTCTTCCCTCCCTATGGGATGTGCTAGGGTAAGGGTGGCTTACACATAGATTGAAGGAGCAACAAATTCATGAGTGTTGTAACCTAAGACACATGCTCCAAGAGTAAGGCCAGCCATGACAACGCCTAGGGAGTCAGAACCCACAAGCTGACTCAGAGACCTAGGAAAGAATCAAACATGGCTGGAGGAAAAAAAGTGAATGTAATGATGCCTAATGATATTCTGCTATATTCATAGGTTGATGCCTAGCCCAGTTGTCCATGAGAGAGGCTTCATCCAGCAACTAATGGAAACAGAGACAAAGACCCTCAGACAGACATTAGCCTGAGCTCAGAAAATCCTGCTGAAGAGAAGGAGAAATAACTGTAGGAACCAGAAGGATTGATTGGTCAAAGACATCACAAGAAAATCCACATTATCAACAAACCTGGGCTAATAGGAGCCCATAGAGTCTGAACAGTCCACCAGGAAGCCTGTAAGAGACTGGTCTAGACACTTTGCACATATGGGACAATATGTAGTTTGGTCTTCCAGTGGGCTGCCCAAAAGTGAGAGCAGGGTCTGTCTCTAACCCTGTTGCTAGGTTTTGCGATCCCATTCATCAAACTGTCCCAGTCCTAAAACAAGGGGCAAAGTTAGACTTACTGTAACATGATCTGCCATGTTTTCTTGATATACTCAGGAGGTCTGCTATTTTCAGAAAAGAAAGGAAGGAGGAATGGATTGGGGTCAGGCAGTGGGTGGGTGTCGAAGAGGAGGAACTGGGAAGAAAGGAGGAAAAGGAAACAGAGTTAGGAATGTGAATTAATTAATGAATCAAAATAAAAATATCAACTGCATTATTACTTACAGAATTTTAAATTATTTTTCTTGGGACATTAACTAATTATAAGACATGGAGTACCTTTACTAGATATCAAATTCTATCTTGAACATTAAATGTATAAAAACTGATTTGTTTCTTTTTCAATGGGCTTTTCTTAAGGGAAAGAAAATTCAGGCATAAAGTTTAGCTCAAGTACAACATGACAAACCTTAACAAAGACAAAAATTAAAGCAAGTAGAGATTTGTTTGTAGAAATTTCCTTTTTGCTTAAGCCTGTGACAGATGAAGCAACAACTAAACAGCAAGTAAAGAAACGTTTTTGGTTGAATAGGCTGCCAAGCATCGCAGGAAATTGCATTGTGAGGACAACTTGCAAAAAAATGATGGCAAAAAGCAAATAAACCAATTAATAGCTCAAAGGGAAGAAAGTCAGATGTCTCTTTAATGGCTGATCACTGTCAGTGTAAGGACTGAGGAGATTATTCAGCCAATGAAAGTGCTAGCTGCCAAGCCAAAGCAAGTCAATTCCCCAAGAACCCATACACAAAACATGAAGTGGTGAACATATACAAACCTAACACTCCATGCAGAGATTGAAACCACACACAGGAGACTCTCATGTTAGCTCTCAGGCTGAAGTACACAGCCTAGTACTAAAAGGTAGAAGGCAATAACCAAGTCAGAAGAATAATTCTTGTGCAAAATGAGATGAGGATTTTGACTGGAATTCAAAGATAATTATACTTCTCTGCTCTTACCAAGAAAACATTTCTGCAAATAAACCGAGAAGATCACAGAAAACCACAACTAAGAAAAATTCAGAGTTGTGGAGTCAAGTCCTAATGGATAAATCTAAAACATGATTCATCCACCTAAAGCTAATGATTCATGGCAGAAGAGGAGAAGGAATAATGTTATAGTGAGAACTGGAGTTTGTTGCTTAAAAAATGCTGATTGGCCAGTAGCCAGGTAAGAAGTATAGGTGGGGCAACCAGAACAGGAGAATTGTGGGAAGCGGAAAGGCTCAGTCTGCAGTCATCACTCAGACACCGATTATACAAGATGAGAATGCCTCACTGATAAAAGGTACCAAGCCATGTGGCAAATGCAGACAAGAATTATGGGTTAATGTGAAATGGAAGAGTTAATAAGAAGCCTGAGCTAAGGCCAACCATTTTTAATTAATGTAGATATTTGTGTGTTTCTTTGGGAGTGAATGGCTGCAAGACCCGGTGGGACAGAAACCTCTGTCAATAGGGAGGCATGGGGGTGGTGGGACACATGGCTTGGTCAGTGGCCACCAAGTCACAAATGTTCCTCCAAGAGATATTATTGTACAGGAAGGTGGGGTATTACTTATTCCTTCTGTTTCTGAGAAATCAATGAGAGACGGGCCATCTTTCTGGTCAGTAAGTGATGTCAGACATTAGCTGGGACCCAAATAGGCCTCAGTTGTTCGTTTGGAAAAACACCCCCACACACACACACACAAATTCACACGAACTTTAACATTGTGAAGAGGCTAGATCCTTCCCATGTTCCATCAAGGGTATAATGCCATTGTACCAAGATGGGAGGATGTTTTGAGTTTTAGTAGATATTGAATATATTTAGGGTTGCCAGAGCAATTGCCAATTGTGTGTTAGATATGTAGATACTTATTTTTTAAGTTAAGCCCTTAGAGTGTAATATGTTTTTCCATGATTATTTTGTGCCTGAAGATTGTAATGAAACCCCTTGCTTTGGGGAATCTCCCATTGTGAGCAAAAGGCTTTGAATTGGGGGTTAGTAAATGAGGGACTGCTGTCAGTTTTTAAAATTTAGGGTGGGGTATGTAAATCATACCCTGTAACTGGTAAGGCCTTGGGGATGTTTGGTAAACCTGGCAGCCAATCCATCTTTGATATGTTAAATAGGCACCTCAGGCTTTTGTTTCATATACACTAGTGACAGAAGGTAAAGTTAAAAAATACCTTTTATAAAAATTTTAACTGCCGACCAAGATGTAATTTGTTCACAACCACCATCTGCTTTGTGGCCTTGAGACATATGTTACAGGGGTTTATATGGACAAAACCCATAGGCCATCCTACTTTTCCATGAGGCTCTGTTCTTATATTCCAAGAACTACAACTCCAAGGGATCTGGAAAGTTACCTGGTCTTTAGACAGTTGGTGCTCACAGGGTAACTTTGGGTCTAACATTTCCCCCTGAAGTTATAACCTGGGTCAAATCCTTGACGCTATAGTGGATACCAGTTTACATTAGGATCTAATAATTGTTACCTTAATGGTATCCAAGTAGGAATTATCATTTAGTTATTACATCAATGATGTAAGAGCCAATATTACTTAAAAGAAAGCAGATGGTCCAAAGGCCATGTGATGGACAATCTCTCTTTGTTTTGCATAAAGCAGGCCAAATGTCCTTTCATATTGTAGAACTATTTTTATAAATGAATCTACCTGCTGATGAATCTGAACTGACTTTTTTGTATGTCAATTTGACATTTTGTAGTCATTTTGTCCCTCTGTCAGGAAGTTTTTCTTTTACTTAACCTTTTTCAGCAGTGGTTATGGATGCAGGGATGATATACTCTCTTCTTCAGATGCTTCCAGTTGAACCAGAACATAGGTTGTCAGGGCAAAGGAAGGCTGAAATGCTTGTCAAAGGCTGAGCAATGGGGCATTTATCAGAAGTTGCTGATTAACTGCACCAGGTGAAGGTACAGGGAACATTCACAGGAGCTGCACTGGTTCTCATCAGCTTTCAACAAGTCCAGAGTTCAGCAACTTGGAGTTTGCAGGCACTCCCTGGATGGTGACTGTTCAGCCAAGTAGAAACATGCAGAGATATACACTAAGGACAGAAGTTAAAATTCTGGAGTTTAAAGAAAAACCTTACATTTGAAACTCTTTCATTTGACCTGGTAAAAGGTGAATGTACGTCTTATGACTTTGAGTCCTTAAAGTTTATATGAACTTTAATTTACCAAATGAGATAAAGATTTTAGATACATTAGCATTACCATTGAATTGAAATCCACATTGTAGAAAAGGCAGTTAACTGGTGTATATAAAACAGCTGAAGTACACTCATGCTTTTAAGTCCTGACAAAAGTGATAATTTTGAATTAAAAAAAATATTATTGTTTTTCCTCTGTTTAAAGAGTCAGACATAGAATGGATGGAGATGTCTTTAGTCTGATGAGAAGTCCACACTTAGAGAAAAACCAAAGATAAATTAAAATATTGAACTTGTGACTAAAAAAATTAGTAGTCAGTGTTTTACCAGAGCTAGATTAATAGCTTATTGGAATTCCATTGGTTTACATTACAACTTTACTTTTGAAGTCTTAGTATATGTTTTAAGAGGCTGCTTGTTTATTACAGTCTGCTCAGCCCTGAAATATCCACATAGAAACTGTATTAATTAAATCACTGCTTGGCCTACTAGATCCAGCTTCTTATTGACTAGCTCTGACATCTTAATTTAACTCATTTCTATAAATCTGTGTATTGCCATGTGACTGTGGCTTATCGGCAAGATTCCATTCTGGCATCTGTCTCTAGCAGGGATACACGGCTTCTCTCACTCTACCTTCTTTCTCCCAGCATTCAGTTTAGTTTTCCCTGCCTAGCTCTATTCTGCCCTGCAGGCCCAAAACAGTTTCCTTATTAACCAATGGTATTCACAGCATATGGATGGGAATCCCATATCACCTCTCCTTTCCTGTCTAAATAAAAAGGAAGGTTTTAATTTTATCCCTACTGCATGTACTGGCTCTTTTGGAACCTAATCTCTTTGGATGGCTACCTTGCTCAGCCTAGATATAGTAGGGAGGACCTTGGACCTTCTACAAAGCAATGCGCCTTACCCTCTCAGAGGACTGAATGGTTTTGGAGTGGGAGGGTATATGGAGGGTATGGGAGGAGGGGAGGGAGTGTGATTGGTATGCATAGTTAAAAAAAAAAGAAGCAGAAACCAAGCAGAGCCTTTCCAGGGCCACACACTGGACTACAGATCCTGTCTTGGCAAAACACTCACCCGGCTGCTCTGCACCAAGAGTTTGGCCCCTCTGTACACATTGCCTCAGAAGTCCCTCCACTTCCTCTTGCCATTCTCCTGAACCTACAGGCTTACCACCTTCAGGGCCTATACCTTACTGTGGTCTGCCAGAAGCTCTACAGGTGTCATTAAGGGAGATGTCCCTAGGAAAGGACAGGACACAACGCCCCACAGTGGTCACCCTTTGCAAATTCAGAGACACAAGTCTCTGTGTTTCTGTCAATGTTCCCTGTCTACCTCCCAGGTACCCTGTCCTGATCTGCTCTTTCTGAGTTGTATCAACATCAACCTGAAAACAGAACACAGAGACCACTCTATCTATCTTCATACCCATGCGTGTTCATCCAGTAAAGGGATGCTGGAGGAGACACGCGAGACTCTGTCGGTGAAAGACTGCAACCCAGAAACCCAAATGGGCATGGTCAGTCCTGTCAACTCCACATAATTGCGCCCCCCATTTCCACTTTTCCAGAGGCTACCATCACCTGGGAGTGCATGACTGGAGCCACCGGACAAACACCTACTCTGGACCTCACATGCCAGCCAGCAAGAAGCTTCCACTATGCTCCAACTGACAGTTCAGTGTTAGAGTAGACAAATCTCTCCTGCCCCTGCCCACCACCCACTGTGCCTCCAGGGAAGAGAAGAAGGGTGGACATGTCCCACAGGTAGCTCCATGTGAGGCCACCCCCACATCTAGTTTCAGAACTGGTTAGTACCCCTGACAGGATAGGTTCTGGCAGAAGGGAGTTATGAAGGAAAACAAGGTAGAAATGAGACAAGAATCTACGGGAGTTGGTGCACAGCTGCCATCTCAGCACTCACGGGGATCTAGAATTCAAGGCCAGTCTGACCCACAAGGCAAGACCTTGTCTCAATAAAATAAAAGAAATAAAATGAAAAAAAAAGAATACAGGTTAATAAATAATCATCTATAATAATCAAACTTTTATTTGTGTTAGACTTTCTAGATATCCAAAGTTACATTTCAATTAGATAAATAACCTTCAAAGACCTACAGTATATGACTTTTAAAAGGTTTTAAAAACTCAAACTTTTCATGACAATGAGATACATCTGCTTCTGGCAGCACCAATTACTTCAAGAGGATGATGAGCATCAAAGAAGCTTTTTATAGAGTTTGCTAGGCATTTGGACAAGAAACTGCTAGCATTTGACATAAAGAAAGCAGACTTCATACATAATTTCTTCGATAATCATCATCTTCTTTCGACGCAAATTGGAGTTTCAGGAGAAGACGTGTCTCACAGTAGTGAAAAGCATTAGGCTATTAAACACATTAAATACCATAGTCTATAGGTCTTTGAAGTATTTGAAGATAATATAACCATCTAAATCTATCTGCATATGACTTTGAAAGCATACCTAATATGACTATAAGTTTGACTAGTAAAGATGACTATTAATTGTTTATGCATTATATTTTTAAATGAGCTGCATACACATGATACTCCAAACAAGAGTAAAAAACACAAGACAGTATAGCAAACGAGTTTTAAATTTGTGACAATAAACCAAAATCCATAACAATGTAAAATATTTTGAGATTAATAGTTGTTTTTCAGATTAAAGTAGATTTGGTAATCTATCCTTTTTCTTCTCATTTATCATATCCCCCTTTTTTCCATTAGAAAGATATTTGAATTTAATTATTTTGTTTAGATTTTTTTTTACTGTGACCCAAAACAAAGTGTAACCAAACCCCCTAAACAATGACAAACATTCATAATCCATTGAATAACCAAAACACACACATATCCTATCTATTGGGAATGTGGGCATCATTTACTACACTACTTTCTGTTGTCTGTGTTATCTTTGCAGAAACTTGAGAAAATCAGGATAACTTTTACATCTTGCATATATAGTAGTTTGTATGGATGGACCATCCCAGGAAGCACCCTTGAAGATGTTTTGAATGCAGAATTCTGAGGTGACTTTAATAGAGGCATTTTGAAATACTGGATTACCTGGGCCATATGTTTTCATTGGTGTCTGGTCATCTTGTTCTGAAAACACATAAACTTTTAGAGGTAGCATACATGTCTGTAGTAATACAAGTATAGACTGTGTATTCTACACAAGTTAGTCAAAGATGAATTATTTTATGTTTGAGCGAATTAAACATAAATTATGAATTTAGTAGCTTTTTTAAGTTTATTTCTTTATCTCTGTAGCCAGAAATTTCAAGGGGTCTTAAATTTTAGCCATTAAAAATAGTTATTTTAGCTATTCCATATACACAATAGAAATATTATTTCTCTCTGCATGTCTCTCTCAAAATATATTGAAATGATAAAATATATTTTGTTATGTTTGAAAAATATAATTGTTAACTTAATTGCAGGAAATTATTTATCAAAGTAGAAAAAAGGATATTTGTATTAAAAAAGATTCATTAATCATAAAAATATACCACTTTGTTATCAGAGTAATCTATAAGCCTTCATCAGAGAAGATACCGAGTGTCCTTCTGGTAGTAAGAACCTCTGACTGATGACAGTGTTCAGATATCATAAAGTAGAACAGCCAGACTTTATTCAAAGACACCCAGTTTCAGTGTAAGATTGTCATAGGTAATAGATTAGAAGATTTTGGTGAAACCAAACACGAAAATATTATTTCTTTACATATCTAAAAATAATTCTCCAAAGAATAAAATACCAAAAGATTAAATATATATCATAATACAATAATTTTCCTGATATTCTATAAATGAACACCCATTAAATTAAAGAGATTACTTGGGCATATATGGGATCTTTGGGTCGTGGTTTTATAGAAGTACTTTTTATGAGTGTGTATCTTATATTTTTCACATTTCAGTCATTATAACAGATTCCTTTTATCCATCAATTTTTTATAGGAAGGATAAAAATGAAAGAAACACAGAAAGAGATAGGAGTTACATAGTTTTAAAGTAAACATATAAACATGTCTAGTACATTGAGTGTACAAGTGAAGATCAATTCATATTTAATGAGCTATATAATTTATTTATATAATTTAGATAAGTAATGCAAATGATCTTCATTTCCGTCGATAAACAGAATAAACAAATGCTTGAAATAAATAGCTTTCCCTCTTTTTTAGTGTGACTGCTGCATAACTATAATATGTTCTTGCAATCAAAATACATGAGGTAAAAATTGCATGTTCTATTTGAAATAAGGAATTCATAACTAATAAATCCCATCATACAGCCATTTTTCCCCTTTTTCCGCAAAGAAGAAACACAGTGTGTGGAAATCAGTTCCTCTTCCAAGATACAAACACTTACTGCACTTAATTTGCATAAAAACATTAAGTACAATAAATCTATTTTATGAACAAAAGATAGAAAGCATAAACAAGTATAGGTGAAAAATATGCATTGCATAAACCTATTTCTGGTGTAGTAGAAGCTCATCTTTCTTATCCCAGCAACTGTAGGGCAGACAGGTGGACCTCTGATAGTCTGAAGTCAACCTGGTTCCATAGCAAGTTCCATGTCTTCCGGTGCTATATAGTGAGACATTGTCTCAATAAATTAATTAATTAATAAATTAATAAATAAACCTCATTCGAATTCATGGTAAATGCAGATTTCTTAAGAAAATTAGTTTCAGAAAACCCAGAGGTAAATATTAAGGCAAGATAATAAGAGAGTCAATTCCTTTTAATTTCATTAGAAAATGATATTTTTTAAAAAAAAATTAATAATAATTGAGAGTGTGGTTATACAAGAAAGAATTTCTTGTAACTTATTTCCTTTTCAGACATCACTTTATATATTTTTTGAATACTAACGATATAAAAACACAGCAGCACTTAACTCTATTTCATATTTTTCATGGGATGTTGTCATTAAGTCCAGTAATAACACTTCAGGATCAATAAATTTTAAAGCTTTTCCATTCAAATTCATATCAAATTATAGGCAAACCAACACTTATGGGGGAAATGCTTTGGTTTTTGTCAAATATTTAATCAATAAATATGTGTTGTCATATTGAATGAGACTTATCTGTAATTTATAATTAATATTCCAACATCACAATTATATAAAAGAATGACTTAATTAGCCTTAATTATCAAGGACAGCCTGATCTCCCTGCCATTTGGATACCTGCCCAGTGGGCTGCTGAACTCAGGTGCATAACCCCAGTTGTGGGATCATTTCAGAACACCATCTGTTTTGAGCTCTACCCAGCTTTTTCTATCCCCTGTGCTCAATTTATAAGAATATTTCCATTTCTTTTATTCATTTAAGGTCATTTAAGATAAAACTGTGCAGTTAGTGTCATCTGCCCTTTTATCAACTCATTTCCCCTCTTAACTTTTTCATGATTTCTAGAAGTTTCCTGAGTCATTCCATATGTATTCAGACAATTCTAAATCTCAAACAATACTAGCCTATCCTCAGACCCACAAATGCTGACTTAGCTGCACATTCATCCAATCAGCATTCTTAGTTATAGTTATAAAAGCAAAAGTTGACTTCTATGAGTGTAAAACATATTGGGGAAAATTCTCAGAGTTTGATGTATTTGTGGAATACTCAAACGAGTTATATTCATGTACCAAAAAAAAAAAAAAAAAAAGACAGGGGTAGCCAAAAGTTCTACAATAAGCTTATTAATTATTGGGGGAAGTCATAATTCCAAAATATGAATTTTTCCATTACATGTTACATTTGAATGCTGAGTAAAGTCATAACAAAACGAGATGAGAAAGACCAACGAATAAATCCTAATCAGATTTACCTTTTGTTGATAAATTTCCCCATGTATAAGTTTGTGGTCATGACAGTTATAGGCAGGAACAGAGATTGTAAATTTTATAATTATTACAAATAGAAATTTATAAAAAAATATAAAGATTGCATCTCTCCTGGTTTAATACAGGATCAAGGATCCTCTTACAGAAAAGCTGTTCAACAAGACTCATGTGTAATCTACTACATAGCTAAGTCCTTCTGGACTCTGTTAAGCCACATGTAAAGCTCCTTTGGACAATAAAGGGAAGGAGAGAAAGTACACTTTCTTTTAAAGATAATATGTATATATGTATGTATGTATGTGTATATATATCAGAAAAGAATTTACAGTAAAGAAACATCATTCTTTAAATATTTAAGGAAATTTTAAATTTAAATAATAACCAAATAGCTATAAATTATAATACAACAAGCTTCCATGTCCAAGTAATAGAATTTACATATATTTAAATAACAAAACTGCTCAAAACTAGAAAAATATGCACAAGTCAGTATTCTCATGCAGGAATAGGTTGCTGTATAAGTTGGCACTTCATTGCTAGGGGCTGTTAAATAATTGACAACAGAATTTTAGAATATGAAAATAATAAAAACTAACAACTTATTGCTCTAGGAACCTATCAGAGAATAATCACTGGTGTATCAATGTAGTCATACATGTATTATTATAGCATTCTTAACAAAAAAATCAGACATTTGATTCTATCCAACATTTGGAACACTATGTACTATTAAAAGCCACATAATATATATGCATTAATGTTTTCAATATATGAAAAGAGAAATATGAATTAGATGTCCTATATCATGGCTATTAGTATGCTAAAATTGTTCAGATTTGAACATAACAGAAAATGCTACAGACCAAGAAGACTAAAATGATATTTGCTGATAGTTCTGTACTCCAGAAATCCCAGACTAAGGTGCTGCTAGAGTTGACCTTATGATGGTCATGAGAGAAGGATCATTCAAGTGTCTTCTAGAGAGTACCATTGAATTCCTCATGGTGATTGCTCATTCCCAACTTCTGTTTCCCACACTGTTTCCACTGACATCATGTCAAAATCCTCAGCCTTCTCTCTCTTGCAAGTTCTTCTATGATTCTTCTTTGCTTCTTAAAATGTCTACTCGTGGTCTGTCCTATTCATCCACGTCAGTGTCACCACTCAGATTTGACTAAGATGGTCCTTAACTTTGTCTGGATGCTATACATCTGAGCTATAATTATAAGGACCCGTGGCTACTAAAATGTAGCTTTTGCTCTGAAACTAGTACTCTGAGTTCAAAAGTGCTTTTCTAGGAATCAGTTTAGCTTGCTGTACCTGTGAGAAAAATCACATATAATCTAAACCACCACAGGGAAAATTGGTGTAACCTTGAATGAAATCAAAATAAAGTAGGAATAAAGAGTATAACATTTTAATAATGATGCGTGGAGTCTGAAAATTATCTGTTTACATACCACAAAAAGTGTCGATGCCACACTTGTATTCAAAATTTAACTCCCATGATGACAGCATGGCTTCCTGTTACAAATCTTTTTCTATCTCAAACTTTATCCTAAGTCTTTGAAAACGGTGTTTTTTTTTTTTTTTTTTTTTTCTTTTCCTGGGCCATCTGAAGACAGTTGTTACGAAATCAGGGCCTCCCAGAAGCAGGAATAGCCTCAGAGAGATCGTGCAGAGGTCAGAGAGGCTTCTCAAGGGGGAGAAAAATAAAGAATTTGGGTATTGTTGCAGTTTGGAGCACTTGGAACTAGAACAAGGCATGCTACCTTTATTCAGAGGGTAGTTTTCTCAAGTGTCTAAGAATTTTTGCTTTTGCCAAAATGAGCCTCTTACCAAAAGAACTGCTGGATTAAGAGATGGACACAAGGGAAATATATAACAAGTGACAACAAATTCAATCAGTAGGCCCTCAACAGCTTAGATAATTCAGAGGAAAAGTAAATATTAAAGGGTAAATATTTATTACTAACACCCATACTTAACAGAATTTAGCAGTGCTTAACTCCTAGACAAACAACCTCACGGAGATCATGTCATCTGCAAAAACTTCAAAGAAAGCTCTGGCTCTATCTATATTGCTTTACACTGCTATTCTTGCTTTTTTCCTTCAGAAGAGAAGTTTGAAGGTGCTTTAAATACTATGAAGAGCCTCAATCATCATTTCTGTTTCTCTTTCTTGTCCTTTTGCCAATTTCCTGCTATGAACACATCATGTTTCTTGACCAAAAGAATTGTCTATTAAAAAAAACAAAAACAAAAACCTGTATTTTCTACCTACAATGTGGCTTTCAAATGATATAGCAAAATATGAAGAAAACTACTTATCTAAATTATTACCATTATTACTTAAACTTTTATGGCAATGAATAAAAGGTGATGAGAAAATAAAATATTATCTAGAGGAGATGGCAGGCACAGGGCTAAGAGGAATGGAGAGAGGGAAACTGTGGCTGACACATAAGAGAGAATAATAAAAAAAAAAAAAAAATAAACTGTGGGGGAAGCATTTTAGAAACCATAAAAAATAGAACATTTTATTTAAATAATTGACAGAAATTACCAGCTTTCCAATATCCATAAAATATACCATAGACTAATTTGCACTTCATGATTAAGAGAGTTTAAAACAGTATAAAATTTAACTTTAATTTTACACAACAGTCTTCTATGTTTTTCTTCAAGTAGATCTTATTAATATTTCTGAGATCTTAACGTCAATACCATCCCTCAAACACAGGATCTATAAAACATTTATGTTTTAAATTGGAGATTATATTTATAAGCTTAAAGGTGTTAAATTATGCTAATGCTCACACACATGTGTAAAATGTTTGCTTTTTGGTTTGTAAATTATAAAGGAACAACATCTGGATTACTCTCCTAGTGACATATATTTTACTATGCTGTATCAAGATGTGAGAGAAAACTATTTTCATAATGTGGGTCAAATATACACCACTGTTTTATCCAGTCATGAATGTCTTCGCTTTTTTCCATCCCTCTACTCTTCTGAACAAATAAAAAAAAAACACTACAAGACAAATGCAGAGAAAATAATGCTTTGACTATTTACTACTGGATGTTAGTGATCTTTTTAGCATCTACAAATAGTAATATTTTTGGTTCATGATGCTACTCAATCTCAAATGCTATAGAAAATTAAGAATAAAATATTTTACCTTGACTATTGCTATTAGTATTTTGATAGATATAACCACATAGAAATTTCACTAAAATCTGTATCCCAAACTGATAAGAGATGAACATTTTGTAACAAACCTGTAGAAAACTAGAATACATTGAAATAAGTATATCAGTTAAGATAAAGATATGTTATAAAAATCAATTTAGTCATCTTTAAGCTATTGTAATGTTAATGAAATGCCTTCCACTTCTCTTATTTTCCTTAGGAAACTAAGTTTTCCAAAATTCTTAACAGTTTTCCTTATAAAGAATGTATGAAATAAAATCTTTACAAAGCAAGTAAGGATATATAAGATATAACTATGTGTAATTAAAAGTAGTTGTGCCTATCAGCCTAAGTTGTGATCGATGTGGCATAGAGGATATTATTTTAATAAAAATTTCACCTTTGAATTTTTAACAAGTTGGGAAATAATTGTAAAGTTAATGACCACCAGGTAGTTCCTTACAAATTCCCACACAGAGACTAATTTTTGTAGTAAGATTCTAAAATGATGGTGGGATAACAAAAAATGTATCTTGTTATCATTGAAGACTAGGATTCAAAAATTAAAGTGATGGGAAAAGCAACTAATATATACAAATATTTAATGTAAAATTATTGATTCTGCAACATCTAAATTTGATAGCTGAAAGTAAAAGAAAAGTGATGGTGAAGACAGGTGAATGTGTTTCTCGTTATTGACTACAATTAGAATTCTTGCTTTTGTTAATTTCAAAGAAACTTCAACCAAAGATTATTAGGAAGGCATTAAGCATGTCTTAGAAAACTACTTTCTTGTGAAAGTCTATTACTTGAGTTTTGTAACACGTACATTGCTTTGAGAAAGATGAGTTTACACTCAAACATTTGCCTTGAAAAGGCAGTAGCTTATATGGGTCCAGGTTTTATATTTTCTCCTGAAAAAGATGAGAAATTACAGCAGATCTTTCTTTCGTGAAGTCTGCAACTCACAGCAGCACTTCAGAGTCCCATCCAGATCCTCCTGGTCTGATGAGGAAATAAAGTTCACCAGTGGAAGGAATTACATCAAACTTGATCCAGTCCAGCTTCCCCATGACAGCATTGTCAGGAAGGACCACTTTTAGGATTCTAACAGAAAACGTGAATGAGAATTACCATTTCCCAGAACTGCTAAATGGGCATCTAATAATGGAAGTCAGATGTTCCTTCCATTTCCTCCCTTTCAGAACAGGGGAATTCAATAAAGGTATCAGTAATTTTGAATGCAAACAGATCTGGCTTCCTGCTACCACCTGCCTAAGTTAATTCAGTGTGCTTTATATCTGAACAGAGAGGCACTGTTTTCTTCCTTCCTCTTCCTTTTGGAAAAATGTTTTAAAATAGGTTTTTAAATAACACATTGATTATATCATAAAACCAACTCAATACTCCTGGGCTATTGAGAAGTGCATTTTACAGTAAAGAGAAAGTCTGATTATAAGAACAAAGTTGACTAAAAAAAAGTTATTCTGACATTTGTCCACATTATGTATCACACGTTTGCTGTATGCCACCACAGTCCAAGCTCTGAGCAAATAGAATATAACAATGAACAAAGAACCAGAAGCAATAGCCTATTTTTATTATAATCTACTAGTAGTTAAAAAAAGCAAATAAAGAAGAACTAATGTATGTTTGTGCATATTTTGTGTCCAAAGTCAGAAACTAGTCACACAAAAGAATATAATATGAAGAGAATGCCATTGTTCAATATTATGGTAAAACCAGTTTCACTTAAATGGAATATAATTTGATATCTGAATGAAATGAAAGAGTTGTCTATGCTGGCTTTAGATGCATGCACATTCCAGGATCAGCAATAGAAAACAAAAGAGCACATTGTCATGTGCTTTCTTAAAGAAAACCAGTACAATAAAATAAAAATATTCCAAATAAAACAAATGAGTTGCACCCAATAGTTGAGGGACTTAGAACTAATATTTCAGAAAGATGACAGAGAAACTGAGGGTGCGTGTGGCTCTGAAGATCATCGTAGGGATCTTGGCTTCCTTTTCAGTAAGATCAGAAGTTACCCCATGGCCACATGCAGTTGGGGATGACAACTACATATCACAGTTTCAAAACCTGGATACCTATGGTACAGTACTAAATTGTAAATCTGAGTTGACAATTATGAATGAAAACTTGGAATTCAAAGATGTGAAGACATCCAAATGTTTGTGTGTATGAATGTAGTTTCTGCTTGTATGTACATGCACACACATCAATACACACACACACACAGAGAAGGGGAAAGGGAGGGAGGGAGAGAGAGAGAGAGAGGCTTTGAACTTATTCATTCCAGGTATTTTGTAATATAGGAGTGATTAAAAATCACCAGTAAAAGAAGTTTGGAAGAGTTTAGAGAAAAATGCAGATGGTAAAAACTGAGAATTGGAATACTCCTGTATGGAGACATTGAGACGATTGAGAGAAATCACTACCCCCACTCAAAAAATAAAGTATCTTGTCAATGAAGTAGAAAAAAACCTATACATTCCAAATTTATACAATTAAATGGATCATCTGTGCTATATTATACATGATATATTACTTTTGAAGTCATTCTATATTTTAACAATTTAAATTATTTATTGTATGATAAAAAGCCATGTTTTAAAACATATGACAGATATTACATGGATTCACTTAATGTATTTTAGAACAAATTTCATATCAGACAAGATACACACAGAAGTGAAGGCTGAATATGATACTGTCTTGTCTGCTGCAAGCCCTCCCTCTAGTGGAGCTGCCTCCGATGCACCATCTGGCTGGGAGAGCTGGCTGCCCAGGTGAAGCCCCCTTCCACATTATGCTATTTTCACTCAGACAGACAAGAGACAAGATAGATACTCTCCTAGATCTGGTAGGGCTGCATGGTCCACACTTTCAGGGCAAAATGATAGATTTCTCTAACCCTGATGATGTCCATCTAAATAAAGCATGGCCTCGACCTGTCCCACAATGATTTCTGGCACAGAAAATGTGTCTGACAAACTCAAGTTTAGCTAGAAAAGGCTGTTTCCACTTTGATTTTCCTTTATTTCTCAGTAAAAGAACACTAATCAGGCTTAGTTATTGTTTTGGAAATGTTTTTCTCTGCCTACTGTTCTCTGCGTGGAAGCATACATGATTATTCATTGTCTCTTAGCACTGTAAAGCCTTCTGTATCTGGAACATCTAGTGAAGTTCTGACTCTTAGCAAGTATGATGAGCAGAATGTGTACAAGTTCTAGAAGAAGACTGGAAGGGCGAGAGGACAGAGCAGTTGTGGTGACTAGGGTTTTTCAACTTAGCTAAGTCCTAGATATATATCCCTTGCTCCTCCGTTAAGGAGTCAGTGATAGTTTTAGTAATGCATGCTTCTTCTATTTGCTTATATTAATTTCTTCATATGATAATGAGATTTTAAGACTGGTGATTAGATCAGGTCGTTTGTATAAAAGTTTATGCCACCCTCTCCTCAGGAATAGGTTCAACACCCATACTAATCAGAGAAACTCATCTCCCTATTCAGGAAAACCCTTAACTAGGTCAAAAGGTTGCAGAAGGCCACATTTGGCCCAAATTCAGCAGTCCTCTGGCAGCTGTAATGAAAAGATGCATCTTTTACTTTTGAGGGTAGTTTAAATGCCTTGAGCTCTGGATACCCACAATAGCAGTGCCTGTCATAGTCCCCTTCCCGGGAGGCAGCTTGGCATAAACAGAGCCAAATCGCCGACACAGCCGTGCCCTGATGACCCCATTTGGCCTACTGCTTCCAGATGAACCAGAAGAGGGAATTTCTCAGTATCCCATTCTCTTACATACAAGCCAAAAATTCTACTACTCCTAAAAGCACCAACAAAGCAAACAACCTCATTCCATGTACAAGTATAGGTGGAAAAGGTATTTTACATAAAAAAGAGCACTGACAAGATTCATTTCCTTTCTTTCTCTCTTATTTAAAAAAAAATTGAAAACACAAAGACTAGTAGAATAAAAGTTTCTTGCTACATTAAAGTGCAGTTTCGGGCACGGTTTAAGATGAATTGTGAGGGGAAAAAACTCTGAGATCAAATATGCCCACTCGTTCTGTACAAAAATCTTTCTTAGACATTCAGTCTCTCCATGTGTGTATTAGAGAGGCATTAATCTAAAAAATGGATTACAATTAAAAATAAGTGATGTGTGGATGTGTGGTTTTATAGATAAGTGTAAGTTTTCACTATTTTGCATACTAGTCATAAAATTCCTATCTTCTGTTTTTCTGTTTTCTTTTAAAACTACTAACTTGTAAAAGCAAGTTTGTGAATGGATGTTTCTAATCTCGACCACCTGGTTCCAAATAACTCACTCAGACAGTAAATATAAATTTAAAAAGCTCAGCTAATAACTTAGGCTTATTATGACTTAAGTCTTACATTTAAATTAACCCAATTCTATTAATCTATGTATTGTCATGTGGTTCTTGGCTTTGCCTGTCCTCTAGCATGTCTTGTTCCCTGAGTGGCTAGCTGGTGTCTCTCCTAACTCTACCCTCCTTTTCTCTATTATTCTCAGTTTGGCTTTCCTCCCTAACTTCCTGCCCAGCGACTGGTCTGTCAGCTTTTTATTAACCAATGACACTAATACATATTCATTGTGTACAAAAGGATTCTTGTACAGCACAAGTTAGAGATTGTTAGATGTGACTGATAGGTTTTCTTTGGCCCATGTAATCCAAAATGTGATATTCAACTGAAAGAACAGAAGATATTTACTTGGTATTCTAAGCGTTAGTAAAATCTGAAAATGAAATAGATCAGTTAAGCTAATTTTAGATAAGTCTAAAATGTTTCAAATCTAAAATTCTATAAAGGTAGTAGCTTACTTATACAAATAGAAAGAATTGTTCTTACAAATATAAATTAATGTTTTAATTCACCTAACTTTGGTACATTTTAAATATTCAAAAAATAATAATTGTTATTCCTATTTCTATTGATGAAATATTGAAGCTCAAAGAGGTGAAGGGACTGGATTGAGGATATTGGTAGTAAACCACTGAGTAGGAGGACAAATTATACTCTGTGTCTCCAGTACTTTGTGCATTTATTCAGTAACATTCAGTAGAGCACTTACATCTCAATTGACCTTTATACAGGTTTTCTTAAAATGAATTGTAAATAGGAGATAACAAAATGTTTTTTGCAATAAATATACTACCTCAAGTTCATTAGGGATTTATATTCACAAACCAATTAAAATTCCTATGGCTCATAAAACAGAAAATATCCACACATATGTAAGGATGATCAAAGTGGAAAAAGTAGATTAAAAATACTTCAATATATAAAAAATATTTAAAATAAATATAAACAAATACAAATGTAAATAATTGAGATACATCTTCTAAGAGTAGCTATCTAAGAAATGTTGCTTTTACATTTTAAACATGGAAAATTTCCAAGTTAATATTTGACTATATATATATACATATGAACATTGACATATGTAGATATTATAAATTTTGAAAGTAAAATATTTATGGCTTGTAAGAAATTATAATTAATCATAAGACATATGTATAAGGCTTTCACATCACTTTCCCAACTCTAATTAATGTTTGTTTAGGACTCAGACACCATGAAGCTACTGTGTATCCTGTGCTACTAAAACACATCTCATTATTGATTAATACATGTGAGTAAATACTTATCAAACCTCTCTAAAACAGTTTTAATAGTCGCATAGTTATTTATATAAAAACCATACAATATTTTAATTAGTGTAAGTTCAGGAAAACAGGAATAAAGAAAATAAAATAGTTTCTAATTGTACTTAACAACTTTTGTATCGATTTTCAATTTTTATAGTAATAGCAATATATATAGGATACAAACACAAATATCTATATGTATAAATATATTTTTTCCTGTAGTTTAGTGATAGTTACTAAATGTTCTTCATTTAGTGAGATTTATTTAAACTTTTTTCAAACTAATATTTACAAATCAAACATTATTAAACTCTAACCATACAAAGAAAAGTTAGTTATAAAGAAGTAAAGTCTTATTGTTTGATTTAGATACCACTGTCAAGATGAATTCTCATGAAGTGGTCAAACCAAACAGGAAAATAGCACCAGACAGGACATTTGGACCAGGATCAACTCCTAAGAGGATAACAGATGCCTTAGCCAGATGACCTTCCCAGGTGATCCACACTTCCTAGTTTTATGAACATCAACTTATTTTAAACTTCACTATGTGTTTACTATTCCAGGAATCTGTGCTTTCTTCCCCATTACTCCAGCTTTCTTCATGATCTCTCAATACTGTGAATACTGCACCATTACAGTTTAGATTACTGATTGCTGCCATTATAAAGTATACAAAGTAAATTTACAGAATACTGTGAATAATCAAATAAATACAAGAACACCTTTTCTAGTATATAACATCCATTCAATATACAACATGTTGACTTAAATTAATACTTGAAACCCCAATAGTATCACATATATAATTCATGCTTCATCTATTTGTATGAAAAAGACATTTAATGAGTTTCACAATTTCATATACATTGTTATCATCCTATTTTCTTCAGGCCCAAATCTATTACCGTGCATCGTAATATTTAGAAGTTCATTACTCATAATCATGCTTATTTTTTAAAGGTTAATATAAATAAATCTATATAAATATATATTTATCCTTTCATGACTTTATAGTGTGCAAATTCATGAGAAAGATAGTTGTCTCATGTAATCAAAGTAGCCATAACCATATTTACCAAACTCTCATTTCCAATACTAATTGCACCTGAAAATATCTACTAAGAACAATTCATTTCACAATACTTATGCTTGAAACTAATAACTCCTAAGATACTTGAAGCATATCTTATTCCTTTTTTATTTCACTCCTGTAAAAATGTCCAATTTACATTAATGTGTCTTGACCCAGTGATCACTTATTGGAGTAAGAAAATCAATTCCCTTCCCATCAATTTCACATTTTCACTTCAACTTGTATCATCGAACCTTCATGTGGTTTTAAGAAGCATTCTGTATCAGGATTTGGGTTCAGAAATTGTGAAGATTAGAAATCTTTACAATACAAACAGCAAGAACCCTATTTCCCAAGAAGTGCAGTCATATTGATGAAGCAAGTGAAGGGGAACGTGTCAATTGGGGGAGGCACAAACTAAGGAATCCCATGCTATCTCTGGATAGGGTATAATAAGGGTTTTTTATTAAAGGGGAACTCACAGATCACAGTGGAGAACAGGAGCAGAATATGACATCCAGATATGATGAGCAAGGAAAGAGATAGTGAGCAGGTTGACCCACATGCCTTTTGGTACCCAAGGTCATGTCCCACCTGGTTCAGCCTCTTAAAGGCCTTTGGCTGAACGAGCTACCCTATCACCTTCCCCTTTTTTTCTAAATAAGAGAGTTCCAACCCCAGTAGAAGACTATATACAATAAGAACAGATATCAAGTATCAAAATTAGAATGGCAACCAGCATAAACAACATTAAGCAAGAAACATATGCTAAATGTTTCAATAACTAATCTATCCTATAGAGTCTGAGTATTGCTTTAGAAATACAATACAAAAGCTTGGCTAAGTCATGAGAGACAAATAACTATGACTATCTAGTCTTCAAACCCACTGAATGCCTGAGAAGGGAGGTAATAATCCTTGAATAGACAGGAAGTGCAATCAAGTAGCTTCCAAAATGTGTAGTAGATAAAAGAGACAACTGATTACCTAGGCAATCACCCAAAGTCTCATTTGTAATGTTGGAGCAATCAACTTAAGCTAAGGCCTAGAGTAACTGACAGACTGTTTTCAGAGGTAGGGAAGTTTTCAAAACCTTAACCTGTCTTGATAAGGTTTGGCAGTCTTTTTGGATCCTGCTTTTCCTGTCTGGACACCATGCATTTTGTCAGTGGTTGAGGCATGGACAGTTCTTTGTCCAAAAGCCAGTTTACCAAGAAGAAATTAAACTCCATTGGCGTGTCTTTGGTGCTCAGCATTTTGTCAGGAATAAATCTGTGCTGCCAGGAGCAATTGTGTCTCATGTCAACAGAACCCTAAGTTATTTAAATGCCATATTCTACATTTCTTTGAAGTGGTTGAAGGTTACCTATCTATGCAGAATACAATCTCTATGTATTAGAAGTACCTGATTAGTCTTTTTTCATCAGTTGTGAGCCTTGCTCGGTATACACAGCTGGTAAATGTTGTAATGCCGCAGTAGAGATCATGATGTGAAAAAAAAAAAAAAAAAAAAAAACAGCCATCTGCCTTGGGGCAAGTCGGGGTCCTAGGCTGTAGCAGGTGGGCCATAAGCAAGAAACAATGCCCTTGCTGGTGAACTGGTAGCACAGTGGCAGTGGCAGTCCTGGTAAAGTGTGGACTTGGCCCCATGTTGGGGGGAACATGAAGAGGAATGCATTAGATGGTGGGGAATGTGAATAAAGGAATCCCACACTTGCTCCGAATAGGGTATAATAAGGGATTTTTTTTTTTT
>NW_026067998.1:403441-426736 GCF_014885135.2 Alexandromys fortis
AGAGAGAGAGAGAGAGAGAGAGAGAGAGAGAGAGAGAGAGAGAGAGAGAAGATCCACATGCCACACCCAATCTGGTCCAGTTTCTCAATGGCCATTGGCTGAAGATGGTTCCCCATCAAACAAGCTATATTAATTTCTCACAATATAACCTACTATGTGGAGATATGTACAGATACTTATAAATTAGCAGAAGTTTATTCATAAATTACTTCTAAAATATGGAAGGATATATTTCAGGTTTGACTGCTCTGAGCTAATATTCTCTCTCAGTGTCTCTTGAAGTAGAACCTGCCAATATTAGTGTGCTCCAACACAAATTTATAAGACATGTCTATGTTGTTACCAAGTCACCCCATTTGTATTTCAGAAAAAAAAATAAAATTGCTAGTGGGTCATTTTGTTTAGTGTTTTAGTGCTTTCAAACAGATGAAATCTTTAAAGGAATTTAAAGATATCTTTATGAAATTTGAATTACATTTTTTAGTTTTATTTGTTACTTTTGACTATAATTAGTTCAGTTAGTGAAACAAGTGATATTCTCTTATTGCTACACATTAATTTTAAATAAGTGTAAAATGGAAAACACTTTAGATTTTGGAGAACTATGACAGGGAAAAGGTAGGAAAAGGAAAGAAATAATTGTTCCTTAGAGCTAGAATATTGCATAACCACTACAAATCCCTTTCATATATACTTCCTGCCTCTCTTTTGTAAGTGAAATGACTCTCATATATGTCACATAGTCAGTCTATACTGCATGTAGGATAAGTATATAAACCTAAATCTGATTCCAAAGTGTCCTCCTGTTGAATACAGATTATCATCTGCAAACATTCTTATGTGCAAGCCAACCACTATAATCAAAGAAATCCCACTGTGTTAGAGTTCTCTAGAGGAATAGAAGCAAAAATTAATAGCTGATGTAAAAGCATGAGGATTTTATTAATTCTGTCATGACAGGGTCTTCTAGAATTTGGGAGTCTAGAAGACCCCGAATGTCTGGTACAGGCTATTTTAAAAGGGAAAAACCACAGAAGGAAGGGGTTTCTGGGGGTTAAATTGTTCTTTAACTATTACGATTGGCTTATTCAAAAGGGCTATTCCCAATAATTGGCTGGAGAGTGGTTGCCAGATCAGATGAGGTAAGGGAAAACATCTGAGGGTCACTTTGCCCCTTTCCCAGGGTCTAAGTCAAACATCAGTCACTGAGTCAACACCTAAGGGTTATCTCCTCTCTTCAATAACTGACTTCTATTTGGAGAACATTCACATGGACTCAGGGAGATGATGGAATGTTCCCAACATTTCAGTACCTGTGTAGGCAATTGTTAGGTCCTTGGTTCTAAGGGGGAAGGGGAGGAGCAATACTGCTGAGACTGAGTTGTCAGAAATGGCTTCAGAATTGTCTTAAAGTTCTACAATACAATCCAGCTACTTCAGCAATGGTTGTCACATCACAAATGCCAAGTACAGAAATGCTCTGTACAGGAGGCAGGAGTCTGTGTTTTATCAATCTGGTCCTGAAGGCCTAATGGGTCACTGGAGAGCTGATGATCTTCAGTAGAGGTTCAATGTCTGAACAGACCAGTTCTAATTCATACTTTGAAATTCCTTCACTGACTTACCTCAGTGGTGGACATTATCAGGTCGTATAAGCCAAATGAATTCCTTTCTCCCAAAGAGGCTTTTAGTCATGGTGTATATATATATCAGACTAGAAACATATTGTGAAGAGAGACTGGTAGCACTCTCAATAAAAAAAAAAAATTGTAGTTCAGTCTGTACCATCTTCCTTAAAGCATTGCTAATTTTTATGGAGTATTAATTATGCTTATGTTATGTTGGACATTTACTCATAACAAAAGTAGTATTTTATTTAATTTTTATTAATATATCTGTTATCTAGAAGCTTCGACTACAAGAAAAATAATACAAATTATAAGATTCTTTCAAGTCTATTAAATTTAACCTAAAGAAATAAACTTTCCTGTTAGATAATTTTTGCTTGCCAACCTCAGGCACATTCTCAGTATTTCAAATATTACCAAAAATAATTGGAAAAGTGAATTTACTGAGGAAAATAAATCTTATAGGTTTGGCACTCCACTTGAACCTTCTCTAAGGGTTTATAATTTTAAATTATTTTCCTTAAGAGTTTATATATTTGACTCCACAAAACCTAAGATCTCCACGAAGGACATGAGTTATATCATGTTATGACTTCAAAATTAAGATAGAGGTGTTGACTGCGCAGTTTCCTCTGGAAACACCCTGGTCACCAAGCAAGTATAGTTCAAGTAACCTGAAACTTACATTGCCCCTATTCTAGGTCATTAACTTAGCTATTTCTAGGGACAGAAGAAGGAATGGCATGAATCTATACTGACCATTTACTGTCAGTCACAAACGATCTCAGCACAATGGAATGCTGCTTTTACCCACTCCTTTGATTATTTTCACAATTATTCTTTCTCTCCTAGGTGGAGGTAATTTGTATGTCAAAGCAGACCTTGAAGAAACATGATGAAAGTTACTGTAGACTTAGTCCCAAGTCCAACTCACTGAAGTTCAATCATTCCTGCCTTATCAGAAATGAATGCACTCAGAACATGGGTAGCAGCGATCATTGTTCCCCAGCATGCACTTTGAAGTTTGCTGGCAAGGTTTTCAAAGGGATTTCCTTCCAACAGCCTAAATCAGCAAAGGCGCTGAAGTCCTTCTACATGACTGACTTCTTTCTTCTTGCAAGCTGTCACTCAAAAGAATGAACTTGGACCACTAGTTATCACCTGTAATTCCATCACTCTTAATGCTCTGCAGTGCTTTTACCTATAGGCTTCATACCTCAATAAATAACAATTTTCATGCTTCTTTCACAGTCATATCTCTAAAATGCACACATATGTGTGCATTAAATTGAATATTGGTGGGATAAGCAATCTTGTCTTTACTTAATGTTTAAAGCCAATTTATTTCTCTTCACAATTTAGCACGTTACAAATGCTACTTATAATCTAAAAACTGGTACAAGCGTTTGTTGAAGGGATTGGAATTTCTCCTACTAAAGTGGCAAAGTTTATAGTTTGGCTCTAATTAGAAGAAAATCTATGAGAGTACATAACAAAAGACTGGCACATTATGAAAGAAATAAGGTCATTTTGTGAAAAGCACTATTGTTTAAAATCCTCAATATTTAACTTTCACAGAAAGTGACTCATGGAAAACAAAAACGGAGAGACAATTTTGCGACTCATAATGTTTATCTGCAGTCAGGGGCTACAAGATTATACTTGAAAATGCAGATAGTAACTATTTTGGTTTGACAGGCCATGGTAACATTGTTGTAAGTTCTCAGCCATGTCTTTCTTGTCCACAAACCATATGGAGATAATGTGGCCCTTCTCTATACTAATAATTTAGTAAAACTGGAAAAAATTTATCACCCCTGTCACATATTAAAATATTGTGTTATTTTTTATAACATGTGTTACTTTTTTGGATAATTGCTTATTTATATATTTACCTATGTTTACTTCTTTTGCCACTTGAACCCAATCAAGTGACAGGATAGTCCCTGCCATGTCTTTATTTATTTTTATTTGTTTTCATTGCTTTCTCTGTGCCCTCAATTCAACCAATTTAATAAATTTTTACCATTTCTATGATTAACTCTCTACAGATCTAAAAGAGTAACCTGCTGGGCAAACAAGCCAAGTTTATTGATTTATATTAGAAAGCAAACCCTTTACTTGAAACCTTATCAGTCAAGGGACAGAAATATTTGCATGATTCCATGACCTCAACTGGGTGGCTTTTTATTTCATTCACTTTTATATTAATTAATCACAATATGACACAACTTTATAAGAAATAATAAAGAAATGCCTACAGATCATTCACTCCACTCTTTAAAAGGTGTTATCTTGTGTGTCTAGAGAACAATGTTAAAAAAAAATAGATATTATCAGTACTTACAGATTTCACTCATTGCTATAGAGTATGCTCATCTCTGTACCTTTCTTCATATACAGGCCTCATGACAACCTAATGATAATCAAGATATCAGTAGTTTCATTACCAAATAGATCTCTCATTGTACACCTAAAATCACTTCTCCTAATCACATGCCATACAGATGAGTGAAATACCTTTAGATCCATTCAGACTTTGATGTGATATCCTTAAGAACTATTTGGGCTTTGCTGTGATATAATTGAATCCTCTGGCTTCTAATATCCTTAAGACATCTCTTCAGCAGGATTTGCTGAGTTCAGCCTAATATTTGATTGTGGGCATCTGCATCTGTTTCAACAAGTTGCTAGATGAAGCCTCTCCGATGACTCTTGAGCTAGGCTACAATCCATGCATATAGAAGAATGCTGAGAGGTATGATTGACATTTGTTTTTTTTGCCAGTCATGTTTGCTTCTATCCTTGATCTAAACTGGTCTCATAGGAGCTCTCAGGGACTGAGCTGACAACCAAGAAGACTGCATGGGACTGACCTAGGTCCTTGGCATATATGTGACAATTGTGTAGCTTCATCTTTTCTGGAAATCCTACATTGGAAGCAGAGACTGTATCTGGCTTTTGGGACCCTACTCCTAATACTGGGTTGCCTGAAGCGGAGACTGTATCTGGCTTTTGGGACCCTACTCCTAATACTGGGTTGCCTGAAGCGGAGGCTGTATCTGGCTTTTGGGACCCTACTCCTAATACTGGGTTGCCTTGCCTGGACATAATACAAGGCAAAGTGTTAAGCCTTACTACAACTTAATATGACTTGTTTGATTGATATCCATGGAAGGCCTGCCCATTTCTGAAAAGAAACTGGAGGAGGAGTATATGTGGAAGGAGGCGTAAGGGAGGAGACACAGAGAGACTAGAAAGAGGAAAAGGAAGGGAAACTGCAGTCAGGATGTAAAGTAAATAAATAATTTTTAAAAAGATCCATTTGGACTTTTTTTTAAATCAATAGCTCACACTTACATTTGAATAATAGTTCATTTTGTGTCTCTTTATCTAATCATTGTCTTGTGAAACACATTTTTATTAATAATAAAATGGATATGAATATCAATTCATAAATTTTGGATAAGTAGAAGTGTATCATACTGCATGTTAAGTGCATATGTATTTCCTTTCTAAAAGATAGCATATTTTAAAGTAATCCAAACTGTTTTAATTAAAAGCTTAATCAATTCTTTGATAATTTGTAATAAGTCAGTTTTCCACATTGTAACTGGCATTTGCTATTATAATTATTTCATATTTTAACAGGTTGAATAGGTAAGTAATACTGTGTTGGCATGGCTTAATTTGCATTTACAAAATGGTTAAAATGCTGAATATCTTCACTGTAGTATAATGAGATGCATATTTTAATATAATTTTTCTTATTAAGGTATTTTTCTAACTTTGTTTGGAAGTCTTGAATCCTGGGTTATAATATTGTTGAACTAGTTCATAGTCCTTAATTTCAGGAAAAAATATTTGTTCTCGAACAAATAGCTATTTAAAACTACTCTGATTACTGTTTTGATAATATAAAGAAGAACGTGCCCTTTTTTGGTTTTGTGAGACAGGATTCCTCTGTAGCTTTGGAGCCTTTTCTGGAACTAGCTCTTGTAGACCCAGCTGCTCTTGAACTCACAGAGATCCGCCTGCCTTTGCCTCCAGAGCGCTGGGATTAAAGGTGTGCTCCACCACTACCTGGCTCACTTTTTTCTTGTCATCGAGTTAAGTCATGGATCAGAAAATTAAATTGATCATAGAGAAGCATGAACATGTTCATACCAGTTTGCAATGCATTAAACAAATACTTAACTGCCAATTATTTTGATGTTTTACTTATTCTTTCTACACAATAATAAGCCATATTTTAGTAATGTAAAATACTTTAAAAAACAATGGAATTCAAGCCTAAGATTGTAAATAAATGTGAATCCTCAGAAGTGCCATAGAGGTGAAAACATATTTCTTACTTTTTATTAGCAAGAATTAGGATATCTTTGCTGTTACCAATATCTAATATGACAGATTTGTCAGGATTTCAATGATCCCAGAACACAGCATAATTAAACATACAATAGCTATCAGGCATATTTAGAGTCTTTGATTTGACTTTTACCAGATGTTCGGCCATGGGTAACTTTATAAAGTTCCAGCTTACACTTCTGCATATTGGACTGAAAATTCTTTCAATAAATGTTAAATGGCATTATAGAAAAAAAATTATTTTTTATGAACATGCTACACATTTGTAGAAAGGGATACTCTAACAGTTTCTGGGATGCCTACATATAAGGGAGAGCAGAATGGTTAAGGAGCATGAGTAAGCATGAACTGACATGTTTAAAACAGAGTCTTCCTACTGACTGAGACTTTAAGCATGTATCTTCAGCTACTAAACTTAAAATTCCTTTCTGCAAATAGTGGCAGAAGCATCTTCACACACAGAGCTGGGACCAAAAATGAGAAGATATCTAAAGTGATCCAAAGAATTCTATGAATACAACAATTGCTAAGTTACCATTGGATTACTAAATTCAATTACTGCAAAGATGAATATTGTTGATTTCAGTTAGTACTTTGCCTTTGTGTGGCGGGGTCTCTCATGGTCATGATTGACCTCAAACTTGCTGTGTCTGAGCATAACCCTAAACTTGTGATCCAGGTAATATTTTATTCAGGGCTAGCTGTACATGCATGTGCCACCAAGCACAATAGAGGCCATTTGTACTTTTTTTCATAATTTAAAAAACTTATCTTTTAAGAAAGTATCAATCAACAGCTGGAGAGTTTAAGACCGATTCATTACTGAACTCTCTCAGGATGTGGCTCACTGACTCAAGCATTGTCTCCACTGGCTACTGTACAATCACAATATGAGTGAAACCACTATAAGATTAATATTAACAGCTTAATGAATAGCACCGTAATTTCTTTTCATTAGTAGTTTGCTAGTGAGAACTGGAAAGTTTACATTAATCAGAAATTCAACCCCATTTTTCTTAATTAATGGCTTTCAGGTGCCTTTTCCACACAGCCTCACGTACTGTTTTCAGGAACTGACAGGTACAGAGATGCCTGAGAGCAGCGCTGTAAGGCAAACAGAGTCCTTTATGTCCTCACAAATCTGGAAAAAAACTTCCAATCCATTAGTTAAGAAAATAAAAAATAAATAAAAATGAAAAGAAACTGATACAGACAGCTGTTCATTGACACACTAACTTTTCTATACACCAATGAAGAGAAGAAAATGTAGAATTCAAACTATAACAAAATCTTTTGTTCTCTCTTTTATCAAGGAACTATTTGAGAGCTAAGACTCTTGAAAATTATTGAAGTTTAACAATATACTCTTGAACATACCTGAACAGTACTGCATAATATTTTTCTATGAACTTAAGATTAATTTCATTCCTTTTCTTCCACATATCTTGTATTTTTTGATCTTTATATGTCTGTGATATTGAGTATTATATCAATAATGTATTAACCAGTAATACCGGCATATTTTAACTGTGTTTTGAATATGTACTCATGGATTAAACTAAAACAAAAATTGGTGTGACCAATTGAGCTAAAGTATCTTTCTGTGACTAGTTTTTGAAATTTCAAATTGACATCTTACAAAATAATGAAGAGCAATGAACACATTTACAGACTTATTTACATTGTATTCACCTTCATTGACAACTATCTTCCAGATTACCCAGTGTCAGGAAGAAACAACCACTTTGGTATCTTCTTTCATGATTTTTCTTCAGTAAAGAACTGAGTTATACAAAAAAGATTAGTAAAATAAACTAATTTTATTGTATTTTAAATTAGTTTTTTTTATATGAGCAAACAAGAACATAAACCTGCATATTGATTTTGGTTAACTTTGTTATTACTTATTTAATGCATCTGACAATTGTGGGCACAGCCTAAAATTTATACTCAAAGCAACACAAGGTATAGACTCTTTCCTAACATATATTGTAGTTTAGAAAAGGGTTAAATAAATATTTACATATCTTATTAAATTACATTTATCCCATGCTTTTTCAGTCCCAGTCTGGAGGACCTTGGACTGCCCACAGGGCAGGGAACCCTGACTGCTATTCGGACTGGAGTGGGAGGGGGGGGGAAATGGAGTGGGGGGAGGGGGGGGAGGGGGAGGAAAAAGGGAGGCAGAAATTTTTAATAAAATTAAATTAAAAAATTAAATTTATTTATATAATCTGTGTGCACACATATACATGATAAGGCACATATGTGGAGAACAACATCAACCACAATGTGGATCTGCAAGAAAAAAAACAGCATCAGGCTTGGCACCAAGCACCTTGACTGCTTAGTCATCCCACAGATCTTGTTGTATATTATTATTCATTACATAGAATCAGAAAAAATGAAAAAAAACTGGCAGAAAATTCATATAATCAAGTTTCGCAGTCTTTGTATGACCTCTGTTTCCTTAAGAGAAATTTTCTATAATAAAATTTTGCATGAATAAAAGATACAGCAATGTAGCAACTCTCTCTCTCTCTCTCTCTCACACACACACACACACACATCTACTGCTCATAAGAAAGTTCTTAAAACAATTATTTCATGATAAGATACTGAACTAAATCATAGATTAGAACTTAAAACAAGTACCTTTTGTTTGTACTATCACGTTTCCAGAAATGTATGACCATTCTCTTCACTTTCATATAAACATGTCTGCAACGTCATTTGCTATGAAGTTTTATAAGGTTAAAAAATAATCTTACTTTTTTATTTGAAGAAGCATTTGTAGTTCACAGAATTTAAGGGATGAAACAATTTAACATTTGTAAAATTTCATAATTTTTTAATCCCATCACCCTGCAATTATTTTATGTAAATAAATTATTTTATGCCACTAAATATACAGATCTAATATATTGACATTTAAATTCATAAAAATAATTTATAAATTTATTTAATGTATAACAATTTTAGAGCTGGAGATTTATAAGCATATATTCTACTGATTGATACTTTGGGGCATCTGGATGGCATTTAACACATTGATATAACTTAGCCTCAAGTAGAATAAAATTTTCATATTATGAAAGCATGTCTCACATATAATTATGTTCAACTAATAATTGAAATCTACAGCAAAACTCTGAACCCCAAGGCAAGTGTGAAATGTTCTTGATGAACATTTTGAACAATATGAAAATATGAACTCTTCAATAAATCTCCTTATTCAATTTTATTTTAATATTGACTATTTTATTGAAAGTCTAGAATATCCTCACTTGTTCATGATTTCATGTATTGTAGCTTAAGAATTTTCAGAAGAAAAAACACAAAAATATTTAGTCATGTATTAAATATTAAATATATCTATAAGTATCATGTCAAAAGTAACCCAATATTTGACATGTAAATGGATTCAGGAGATTAAGGTATATTATAGTCCCAGGTTTTGTGTCATTATATTTTTAGTATTTCAAAACAAGTGTTGATGCTGTTGGCCCAATAAGACTCTGGCCATTCTGTAGTTTATTGTGAAGACTTCTTGTTAATGGAAAATTATCAGAGTCAATGCAAAATGAAGAGGTAAAAACATTAAAAAAAAAAAAACTCCTGACAAAGAAGCTATAGCCTTCCTTAATCTTGAAAAATCCAGAATTGTTGAGACCAGAATATTACATAATTAAATGAGGTCCACAAGAGTACTTGATAAAAAAATAACAAATGTTTATTGGGGATCACTCACAATAAAAAACCCCTGTGTCCTCTGCTCTGTGGGCCCTGGGACTGTGAACCAAATTCCAACAACAAAACAAGAAAAGTGAAAAAGAGGGGTGAGGAAGCTTCCTGTCATGCTTTATAACATCTCAGACCATGTCCTAATGATGGGCTGATATCTAAAAGGCCATTAGCTGAATGAATTTCCATAACAGCAAAATATCTAAACGTTTTAGCTATGACTTTAGGCAAATATACTGACTTTGAAGAACCAGTTCTCTAGAGCAGAGAACGCTAGAGCATAACTCTTTAAAGAGCTATGGTAATTACCCATAGCTTCCCTGTAGCTTTCCTTTTCTTGAAAAAAATGATGACACATTGCATATTTCACCACTATATACCTACTTTGATCTGTTTTCTGTTGCTACAACAAAATACCACTGGATATATTATAAATAATAGGAGATTATTTGACTTAAGGTGTTAGAGCTTTGTTAGTTCACACTAGAGAAGCCATATCTGCTGTGTACCTGCTTGCTGTGGTCTACAGAGCTTTCTAGGACTAATTTAGATTGAGCCTCTTCTCAGAGTCTTCTAGGTTGCAATCCAGGTGTGGGTAAGGCTCATTGTCGTTTGGAAGTACAACCAAAAAGAAAACTGTTACCAAGTTCCTTTGGCTTGTCACCAATTATGTATCATTGTTGTATTATGTGGGTTACTACTGAGGAAATATAAAAAGATATCTATTTTGCACCCATAGGGCACTGAGAGCAATCTAAAGGAAGATTCTTCTCAAGTCCAGATTGGCAAACAAATGATTTATTGGTTGAGAAGTCTGGGTATCTGGGCAGTCCAGTCTTTTAACCAAATACCCGACTGCCATGGTTGATAATTGCAAATTTTTCATTATTGGCATTCTCAAGCTATTTCAAAAACCTCTTGCCAACAAAAATCTTCTTCCTATGGCAGTTGTTAACTAGTTACTCCTCATATGTTGTCATGAAGTAAGGCATCTACACCATACTCTACTCCTTCCTCTGACTTTTATGTATTTATATCCTTCCATGTTCTCTAAAAGTTTGGAGCAGGTGAAAGAGATGTCTTATCGTTTACATACACTTTCTGATCATTAGGACTTTGCCACAGTTTTCTCTTATTGTACACATTCCAAGTGATTATGAGTCTCTGACGAAACACCGATCCACTGCACACAATTAGTTTCCCTTCAGTACTAAAATTGACAGCAGCAATAGTCTATTGGGTAACTACAAATATATAGAAAGAACTTTGATAGGCCCATAATCCATTTAGCAAAACCGTGTCTTCCCAACTAGGGCTTGTTACCTCTCCTGTCTTAAATCTTTGCTGTGCTTGCAGTACCAAACAAAAGTTCCCCTCATGTGGTGTACAGCTTAATTCTATTCAGAAAACAGTTAGACTTAAGCCAGTATGTCTATTTATTTTGGGATGCTAAGTATAGATAGCACCCAATTTTCACAAGAAAGCACAGTTGCTAATATAATGATTCTCCCCTAGCAGTCTGTTTAGGCTTCTCAGAACTAAAAATCCCAAAGAACTTAGAGGAGACTTCCATGTCAGATCCAGCTTGAATGCCTCATGTCCTATAATCAAAAAAATGGTGTCTTTCGAAATGGGATCTTACAATCTTGTTATGACATAGAACCAATAGCAATGATGAAAGATATTATGATTTATGTGTGTCACAGTAGTCCCTCTATCCATAAATATGTAGAAAAACTGTACACCCTTGGCATTGCCATTTTTAATAAACTATGTTAAGGCTTCTGAAATGATATTTCTGCCCACAGACGGGATTTTGGGGATGGGAATTGAACTCTTTAACTGCTGCTCTTATAGCTCATTTGTCTTTTACATCAGGGACATTTACATTGGATCTGATTCGACTTCTGAGATCCATGCAGCTATCACTGCCAATTTTCCAGAATGAGACCTTTGGGATTTCACCCATCACTGACTTGCATGGAAATTCTTATAGGATTTGTGGCAATATCCGCAAGATTTTTAGATAGGATGCATATCATAAGAATGTCGCTAGAAATATTGGTTGCTTTTTTATGTTATAAAGCCCAAGTTGACTGCTCTGTGCCCAGACTTTATTTAAACCCATTAAATAGGCTCTAGTGGTGCCTGAGAAAAAAAATAGCCTGAATTTGTATAATGATGTGGAAATGATTTCTTTCTAATCTGTTGCTTTCATTGGTTAATTAATAAAGAAATTGCCTTGGCCCATTTGATAGGCCAACCCTTAGGTGGGTGGAGTAAACAGAACAGAATGCTGGGAGAAAGAAGCTGAGTCAGGGAATCGCCATGATTCTCCCACTCCAGACAGACTCAGGTTAAGATCTTCCCTGGTAAGCCACCTCGTGGGCTACACAGATTATTAGAAATGGGTTAGATCAATATGTAAGAGCTAGCCAATAAGAGGCTGGAAAGAATGGGCAAGGCAGTGTTTAAAAGAATACAGTTTCCGTGTAATTATTCCGGGTATAAAGCTAGCTGTGTGGGCAGCTGGGTGGCGGGACACAGCCCCGCCACTCCCACTGCTACAGTATAAGGGCATGTTGGACTCATGTTGCACTCATTGAGATAAGAAATGCCACATAGAAAACTTCATTTACTATATGTTGACTTCCATGTCTGTTGACACCGTAGTACCCAACCCAGTATGTGCCAGTATTCCTTATATTGTTGAATCTTCTACACATCCAGGCCTCCTAATACGGACCAACTATTGATATAGATCGTGACATGCAAAACCAGATGAGGCAGCACTCCACATACTGCTCTTAACTCTGCTTGTTAATTTCTTATTCCTTCTCTTTTCTAAAGCCTCATTGTGTCGGTGTTCATTTATATTGCTGCAGAAATATATACTTAGCTGCTGTCCTTATTGGATAGTCCATCCATCAGGCATTGGCAAGGATAGATGGTGTCCTTTTCAGTACTTTTTTGGGATGGATGGTTGAGTCAATTATTGCTGGAGTTTCAGTGGCTTGGAAGGACTAAAATCATCCCAGAATATTTACACCATGGAGATAGCTTAAATTTTAGGCAGCACACAATATTTTTGTTAATATGAACCCCACCTTTAGATGGTTTGACTGTACTGCCTGGAGGCATGCTTGGCCAAGAAACCTTCAATACAGCCCTTTATAGAATAAACTGTCTTCACCATTGCTGAAGTGGAACCAGTGATGGATTACACTGTTGTAATGTTTTATATATGACTATAAAATGCTTTTCAAACCACGCATACTGAGATTCTGCCCATTTCTATGATTTGTGCCAGTGCTCTGTTGTAACAATTTGCTTGGGAACAGGGGTTGCCCTAGCCCTCGCTATAGCCATCAGATCTGCTGGTGACATGAAGAAACACGGGGCTGCCAGGACACATAACTGATTAGCCTATCCTCCAAACATTTAAGCCTGCTCAAAACTCTCTATAATGTTTCTGTCAAAGTTCTTTATAGCACCCCCTTTTTATCAAATTATGCAAGGGAATAGACGCCCTGGCAAACTGGAGAATGAGAGTTTGCTGAGAGAAGAGCCTCAAGAATACAGGCAGCTGATTAACATTTAAAGGAATAGGCATTTCAGGATTTTCTTTAAACATGTCAAGTATCATACACATCTTTAGTTGACCACACAATTAAATAGATACAACATTTAAGAGTTAGCATTATACATCTACACAGAAGGTAGGCAGGATAACAAAGAAAAGCCATGGGCCAGCATTCTCAATTGCATCATCCTTCCAGGTGAATGAAAATCCATCTTGGTATGCCTCATCTGAAGATATGCTAAGAAAGGGCATTTATCAATGGTCAATACAGACGAAAAATATTCCATCAAATGTATTAGCTAGTCTGTCAGAAAAAAAATGATACTGAACACAGTGGCATGGATAGGAGTGAGGTTTTGGACCCTAGCTTATGGAAGATTCCACAGCCCAGAGTCACTTTTCAGGATCCTGCTGATTCCTTTTCAGGCTTCTGATATCCAGCTCTTGAAAACAATTTCAGATAGGGCAAATAATGTCCACCTTTAAATTTTTCTTAATGGCTCTGAAATTTGTTTCAGCACTCAGGGAGTCCATCCTTTTTGAAACTCATTATTCTTCTTTGGGTAGTCGACTTTTCAGGCTTGCCTCTCCCCCAGTCAGAAGTGACTGCCTGTATAGTTTGTGGTCTCAGATAAAGCTATCCAATAGTAACATGCAATACTCTATTAATAGCATGTTATTTTGAAGGGGAGGAATTAACATGTACACTCTAGGATGTGGGGTAATTTAGCACTTTTATAACCTGATTTACAATCTACCTTCAATAATTCAGACCTTCGAAAGTCTTTCTTACGTTTTAAAGGTCATATCCCACCAGGAGACCCAGAAAAGCCAGTTAATTCCCATACCAATCCTAAGATCCATGATGAATTACTTTGTTTCTCAATTCTCCTGTGAATACAGTTCTGTTGGATCTAATGAGTTGGACTTTAAATACCTCCTCTTATATGTCGAGTTATAACAATAATTCCTGTCTTTCTTCTATTGTCTTACTGTAAGTGATATCAACAGGGGTCTTTATCTGTGACAATCATGGGTTCCTAGGTCTTGTAAAAGCTAGTCCAGAAAAGAGCAATTTTTCCAATCTTGTTTCAAACTATATTGGCTTTTTCTTAAGGATGGATGAGACATTACTCTGCACAATTCTTCAACTTACATGGCACTCAGATTGCTCCCACCCACCAACATGTCACATAGTCACGAAAGTCAGGTGGAAGGGGCTTTATAGTTTCTTTTTAAAAAGTTTTTCATAATCTAAGCAGTTCAGACACGAGATAATTTCTTACATTTCCTTTAGTGGGTTATTACTAAGGATCACATATATATGTATATATGTGTATATATATGCACTTATGTATATATATATATATATATGTATACACACATGTATGTGTATGTACCTATATATGCAATCATAGATTTTTCTTTCTTATGCATTACAGACCAGACCTGAAAGGGTACCTTCTATCATTTCTGACTCAATACCTTTTCACTGTTTGATTTTTCATATGTATTCCAAACCTTTAGGTGGCAGGAAAGACTCTTCATCACTGGTCTAATTTATACTTTCCTTGTGTGTGGCTTCGCATCTTTAAGGAATGGCAGGCCCACATCTCTGTTTAATCTCCCTGTGTGTCCACTTCACAAATCTGAGGTTAGTGGAGCAGATAGAACCACCATATGTTTTTTTTAATCGTAATTTTCCCTGTGAGGATATAATTCTCCTTCTGTCTGTAGGAAATAGACACAAACTGAAGCCTTCAAGTTTGCATGCTGATGACTGGAATATCCTTGTTGATGATTCTTTCAATGGTAATCTAACAAGCCATTGACAAGTAAATTCTGCAATGTAGCTTTTCCTTCTTGTAACCCACAACAACCTAGAGCTTCAATCTGCTAAGGCAGTGTCTTTCTGCAATATAATCTAAAGAGGCATCTGTCACTTTGTCACATTATATGACATAATCAAAAGGTAATCTCATCGCCTTTGCCTTCTCCCATTTGTACGAAGAACAACAACAACAAAAATCTTACATTTAAGGGGACGGTACTACGAAATTCATAAAACATAGGACCTATAAATCACTGTGAGGGTCAAGGGTCTGACAAGAGTGTGTATGAAACTGATACAAAAACCAATCCTTTCCTATGTTAGCATCCTTCATTTGATGGCTTCGCTGGTTAAAACAGTCCATCTGGACTACACTTGCATTGCCAGTTTACTTAAACTGAAGTCTTACAGAACCCCAGAGTACAACCAAAATGAATGTGAGGAAGGTAATACACCAGAACTCAGCTATGAAATTTATGGTTGGTGACCTCAAAGAACATAATCGTTTCTTTCTAAACTTGACAGATTCTCATATCTTTTTTTTTAATTTAACAATGGATAATATCCTGCTAGAACCAATAAAAATACTATCAGGATGGTGTCGAGATGCAGATTGCTTTAAAAATTGTTCTAAAATGGCTTGTTTTTCCACAGACCACTTAGCAATATGAGTTCAAAGATCACTAGTTGAATGGCCCATAAAAGGTCCATTATGTCATTTTATATGCCTCTCACTGCCAAGCACTCAAGATCATAATAAGAAATTAAATAGTTCAAAAGAAGACAAAGTTGTGAAAGTTAAGTGGCGAAACAATGCAATGCTCTGGTGATAAAGAAGTTATTCCAACAGTTTATAAAAAGTTGACAGCTCTTTCCCCATTTGACATTAGCATAGCTCTGTCTTATTGCCACAGCAGTACACTGTATAGCCCACTAGAATAGATGTTTTACCAATAGCTTAGACGTCTTCTCTTCTTTCCTTTTTAAATGACCATCCCAATGGTACTGTAAACTTTGGCAAGAATAGCACTTCATTGCCAGTATGCAATCAAAGCATACAGTTAAAGCAAAGAGGCAAGTTTGGAGGTGTTGTTCAAAAGTTCAGATCACTTGCATGCATTCATGGAGGCTGGAGCGCAGATACATAACTGAATTAACAAACCCAAAAAGCCTAAGTTTGTAATTCCTATTCAGCAAGAATACCCCATTCTATATGCACAGATACATATGTATCCTCACTCACCCATCCACATATATAGAAAAATAAATACAAAAAATAGTTTTCATGCATTTTGAAACAGATGAAAGTCACTCTCTTCCATATACTTTGCTTTGTTTATAAACTTTCTCCAGCTTATGAACTCTCCTTGAGAAAACATGGATAACATGTCAGATTAAAGGTATTTATTTCTCTTGTTTAAAAAACTAAGAAATTAATTTTAGATGTATGAGAAAATGAAAAATGTCTATTTCTGCTTCTTTATCATGAAGAGTAACTGGCTTGCTGATTACCAGTTTCATCCTACTCCAAAGCTGCCATAGTTTGAAAGTTCCTATAGCTACCCTTCCTTTAATCAAAGTAGTTAGAAAATAAAAACATATCACTAAGCATAGGAAAATACAGATTTTCATGCTCATGAACCTACTGCAAGTTATAGTTTATCACCCTTATTCATGCATCTTAATGCATGAATGTTATTAGGACAGTCCCTTCTATTAGCCCAGAAGCCTTGAACTAACAACCTTCTTACCTCTAGTTCCAAAGTCCTGTCATTTCAGGAACAATACAAGATTTTTTTTTATGAAAACCATTTTATTGATATAATGCTAATGTTTAGCAGTATTTCAACAGGATGAAAGACAGAAACAATAAGAGTAAAGAAGGAGTGAAAATAAATAATTCACAGATTTGAGAGCTTTGCCAATACTCTATGAAATTTCTATTCAGTCCAAATTCTAACATAAAGAATACATTAGAGTTTCATCACTGTGACTAAATAACTGAAATGAAAAAAATAAATGAATGGTTTATCTTTGTTTACAATTCAGCAATTAAGTCTATGATCATTTGACTCTTGTTTTCAGCAGGGAGTGAATCTTAATTGAAGAATAAGTTCCAAGCTATTGACTGGCAGAGGGCATTTTCTTGATTGATAATTGATGTAAGAGGGTCCAGGCACTATGGACAATAGCTGCTTTTAAGCCTGAAAGCAAGATAAAAATCCAGTAAAGCCCAGTCCTCTGTAGTTTCAGCTTCAGTTCCTGCCTCCTTAAAATTCCAGTCTTCAACTTCTAACCTGAATTCCCTGGATGATTGTCTGTAACATGTAAGCTGAAATAAAACCTTTGTTCCCCAAGTTACTTTTGGTCATGGTGTTTATCACAACAACAACAAAAAAAGATAGATAGGAAAATTAGAAGTGATATTGATATCCAAAGAGTCAGATGTTGCTGTGACAAACCTGATTATGCTGTTTATGTGAAGATTAGGGAAGTATTTTGAACTTTTGACCTGAAAATTCATTAAGTCGATTTAAAGGGTCTTCTATGACAGCCTATAGATTAAGTAAACTTTGAGAAAGGCAAATCATGGAGACCTAATTTGTGATGTTTCAGATAAAATAGTCCATTAGACTTTTGTCTGATATTTTGATAATTTCATGTACTCTGAATCAAAAGAATGGCAGCAATGAAACACGTTTTTCCATCTCTTATGGAATATAAATGTTGAAATATGGACAATGGGTATGTCTTTTCTGAAAATTGGGCTACTAGATAGCAGATTGGGATAAAGTCAACCACTGTTAGCCTAATTTATTTTACTGTCTTTGAGAAATCCAAGTGGAACTAGTAATTTGGTCTTCTTGGAAAGTACGCATGGACATAGATCAAAAGCACGTCAAAAACAGCATATGTTACACATTTTCCCTATCAAACTTTCACGATGGACAACATTATCATCTCCAATCAGAAATTTTGTAGACCTTCCCATGATCAATAAATAAATAAGAATTTTTCTGTTGGCCTGGCGGTGGTGGAGCATGCCTTTAATCCCAGCACTCGGAGGCAGAGGCAGGCAGATCTCTGTGAGTTCGAGACCAGCCTGGTCTATAGAGCTAGTTCTAGGACAGGCTCCAAAGCCACAGAGAAACGCTGTCTCGAAAAAAAAAAAAAAAAAAAAAGAATTTTTCTGTTCGGGCATTGATTTTTTGGGGGGGCATTTTTTTTTTAACCGGTGACCAGGGAGGACAATGTTTTCCATTTCAGGTTTCTTAATTTCCACATATGTCATAGTTTAATATTTATGTATCTATTATAAGGGTAGAAAATCTATATTAAAATGTTACCAAAGGAAAAGAATAAGTAATTTTGCTAAACTACAGATAAATATTGAACAAAATAGTGTTAATTTGTCATTGTAAGCTAAAATTGGTAAGATTTCAAAGAACTTACTCATTTTAACTTATTACATTTTCTTTCTTAAAAATGTGCATTTCTCATTGTCTCAAAGTTGTCTTTCATATTCTGAGAGGTAAAAACAATTCCTGAAGGTAGTCTTATAGGAGCTTAATTTTTAATTTTAAGTAGATTAAAATATGAGCACTTTTAAAGAAGCAAAAAAAAAAGTGGGCTTTCTCTCCCCAAACCAGTAACTTCTAGAAAAGATTATCATATATAGTGTTGATATACATTCTACTTTTCTTTCAGCCTCCTATTATTAATAAAGTAGACAGATTGCTAGGAAGAATACAAACATTTAACAAGTTATGAAAGTAAGTATATTTTATTTTCTACTTATTTTTATAATTTGGAGAGGAAAAATAAAAACAATGTAAAAGATTATTATATAGAAGACCAAGTTTTTTTTTAAACACATTAAATTACAATTTATAAAATTTAAGTGAAAGCTGTGAATTAAGCAATGAGCTCAGACAATCTGCAATGTACCCTCATTGGCTTGCCAGCGGAGTGAAATAAGTGAAGGAACACGGAAACTAATAACATTTAAACAGTGGTTTGAGTAGAAGACAGCAAGTTTATCTTGGAAAATGAAAGAAAAAAATCTGAAGTGATAGTTTAGACCTACTGGATTTTCTATTAATTTTTTATTATATAAGCAATATAAAATATTTGGACTTCCAGAATCTCAGCGTTAGGGGGTGATAGAGGTCTTAACTAAAAACGTTACTGGGGAGTTCTGTAATAAAATAAAGCAATTGAGATTCTTCATGACATATAGGAAATGGGAAAAACACCAATTTAAAATATCTATTAAGTTTCAATAAGAACAGTGTGATTCCACAACACTTGAGTCACAGCCTTGTGAATCCTTTGCTTCAGAACAGCATGGTAGAAACTCTATTTTGAGGAGATGCTGTGAAGAAAATAGGACTCCTCTTCACCAAATTCAAGGGTTTGCTCTAATTTTCCTTCAAGATATGGTTGATGGGGATCTATCTTATATCCTCATCTATTTCACATAGTGAAAGTTAGAGTCTAGGAATGTACAACCTAGGAGAATAGATTACCCTCTTCTGCACAGTCCCCAGCAGGAAAGACAAAGTCCTGAAGAAACAAACAAGCAAAAGTATGAGTAATGGCCCTATTGGCAACATCTGAAGGCTGCAATTCAACGAACTACTTAGAGTTGTTTCAGGGTATGCTCTATCAGCCATAAAATGACTCATAGGAGACAGGTGAGATAGCTCAGAAAACGAACTGGCAGCTGACGTAATGATCTGAGTTTGAATCCCCAGTAACCATGTAAAAAGCAATTATAATGATACACATATGCAGTCCCGGTGCTAGTGATCAGAGATAGAGGATCCCTCAAGCTTTCTGGAAAGTTAGTCTTACCAACTTATAAACTGCAAAATCAGTGATGGTCTCTGATTGAAAATCAGGCTATGAGCAATAGAGGATGAAACTGTATTTTTCCCCTAGCCTCCATACAAATGAATGTAACACATTGCTGCACATGCAAAACAGCCAGCCACTGATTCTTACCTCTACCTCAGTCCCAAATGGCAATCCTACCTCCAAGAATCCTTAGTATGAGATTGAAGAAAAGTTGTTTTCTCCCCATTTATATTCCTTTCTACTGCTGGGATTAAAAGGTGTGCACCACTACTGCCCGGTTTCTGTGACAAACTAGTGTAACTACTGGGATTAAAGGTGTGTGTCACCACTGCCTGGCCTTTAAGGCTGACCAGGGTGTCTGTTTTGCTGTCTGATCTCCAGGCAAACTCTCTTTATTAAAATACACATGAAATATCAATACAAAAGTCTCAACTAGTTAGTATAAATTACGTAGAGTCAGAGAGCAAAGAGAACAAATGCTCTAGGTTTCTGAACAAAGATTTATCAAAGGCTCAAGAAAAATTCTCAGAGAAAATGAAGTCTTCTCTGTCCATGTCCCGCTAGCAGGACTGTTGAAAACCTAGAAAGTTCATTGAAGTGTGTAACTCAAAAACCTTGTGTTCCACTGAGAAAATCTTTGAAGTAAATAGTGTTTCTAAAAGTGGAAAAGGTATAGGTTGCTCCATCAAATTCCTCCCTGCTTCAGCACATAGCATTTCCTCTAGTCAGAAAAGCTGGCTATCTCAGGCTTCTCAGCAGTGTGTCTTTAGCTCAGGACATTGCAGTTTGAGGACCCTGTACAACTATGTGTGGCACAGTGAACAAGTAAGTGAGTGAAAGTGAGACCATATCTACATCAAGGAGTTCCCTGCAAATTTGCAAACCTGAAATTAGTTCATAATTATCATGACTCAAATGACAAATTTTAAATTAGAAAGAAACCAGGTACTAAGAAATGCTGGAAACTAGCTGAGCACTGGTGGCACATTTGATGTGGGAGTGTCATGTATCAATCTGTTGATTTCATTGGTTAAGCAATAAAGAAACTCCTTGGCCCTGATAGGTTAAAACATAGGTGGGAGGAGTAAACAGAAAAGGATGCTGGGAGGAAGAGGAAGTGAGCTCAGAATAGACAGCTCTGCACTCTGGAGCAGAGGCCCTACATCACACTCCTGAGCATACGAGATGAAGCTCCGACCCAGGATGGACGTAGGATAGAATCTTCCCGGTAAGCGCACCTTGGGGTGCTTACACACATTATTAGAAATGGGCTAGTCCAGGTGCAAGAATTAGCCTAGAAGATGCTAGATAGAAATGAGCTAAGCAGTGTTTAAATGAATACAGTTTGTGTGTTGTTATTTCGGGCATAAGCTAGCAGGCGGCTGGGGTGCTGGGGACGCAGCCCTGCTGCTCATATTACAACACACATTGGTGAATAATGTGAGGATGTGGAGGGGACAGAATCTCTGTGTATTTCTGATGACTGATGGGATTAGAAACATCTGTAACTGCTTTGAAAAAAGCATTTATTATATGCATAGATCTTTAAGTCAAGTAAGATATTAACAAATAACATTTTAAAAATCAACTCCTACATATATCATGAAAGGAAAATACTATTTCATAAAAATCCATGTAATATGGTTAAAGCAGTCCCATGGCATAAAAAGAAAAATAATTAACTTAGTACTTGCTTTTTGTTCTTGTTACATACCCTCTAACTCCTTGACACCTCAGGAGTGATAAAGATATATTTTGTTCAAATAACACAAATCTTAGAGGATCTTATAGAGCTTCTGATCAGATACCTGAAAAGAAAGAACTACATTCTGATGATGTTATGCAGTTGCCAATATCAAATAATTATAGCTAAGTTATTAGGAAATTTCAGCCTATTTGGTATCTGAAATCAACAATCCCTTGACCAATACTAAGTTAATTACAAAATATAAATAGAACCAGAGAGAAGACTCAGACTCAGTAAAGACTCTTATCTATAAGCCTGATGTTCTGAGTTAAACACCTGGGAAGTACATATGAGGCAGAGAACCAATACCTGCAAGTTATTCCTATTACCTGAGAAAATACTGATGTGTACACACACATAAACAAAATAAAATAAAAGTTTAAAAGTAGAAATAATCCAAGTACCAACCAACTGTTGATTAGACATGGAAAATGTACTGTAAGTCTAATGTAATTTTTGTGAGAACAATAGACGACTATTCAAAGTCATGAAATGGATGATTCTAGAATATTTTGCTAAATCAAACAAGATAGTTACAAAATACCTCCTATTGTACAATTTTGTTATTATTACATAAGTAAACAAAAATAGAGAAAATAGGCTAATAGTTACCCAAAACTTTAGAGTGTTACAAAGAGTGATTGCTGGTGAATACAGGATTTGAGAGTGAGGCAAATATTCAAAAATTGTCCATCAGAAATCTATATAATTTTAAATATATTAACTGAATCCATGGGTTAAATAACTTTGTAGTAAGGGAGCTAGCTGAGATAACCTATATAAAATGGCAGATATTCTAATAGTTTTCATTGTATAGAGACAGAAACAAAGAATATGGAGACACCGAGCCTTAGTTTTTATTGTTGTTGTTGTTTGTTTGTTTGTTTGTTTTTTTAATTGGGCTAAACTTTCAATCAAAGCTTCTTCTAAAAATTTTGAGCTTAAATGTCATCATAAAATTTCATTTCTCTTGAGTGTATCTTTTTATAATTCCTCAGTTTTTGTTTACTTCTGTTTGCAAAGTTTTTTCTTTTTTTTTATTTTACATACCAACCAGAGCTCCCCATCTCTGAATCTTCATTTCACCTGCCCACCTAAACACACACACAAGCTCTGCGACAAAGGCCCCAGCCTCCTCTCATCCTGTTCCTCCCAAACACCATCCTTTCCTCAGAGAGGGTAAACCCTCGTATTGGGAGTCACCAAAGCCTTTCACATCAAGTTGAAGCAGAACCAAGTCCCTCCCGATGGAATAAAGGCTTAACAAGATATCCCACCCCTGGAAATGGGCTTCAAATGGCCAGTTCATGTACAAGTGATAAACCCTGGTCCCACTGATGCATATGACAGGGGCATTTGTTCAACTATGTTCATAGCAGCATTATTTGTAATAGCCAGAACCTGGAAACAACCTAGATGTCCTTCAATGGAAGAATGGATGAAGAAAGTGTGGAATATATACACATTAGAATACTACTCAGCGGTAAAAAACAATGACTTCTCGAATTTTGCATGCAAATGGATGGAAATAGAA
>NW_026067998.1:433870-458350 GCF_014885135.2 Alexandromys fortis
GGGGAGGGAAATGGGAGGCGGGGAGGAGGCAAAATTTTTTTTTCAATAAAAAATTATATTTAAAAAAAAAAGAAAAGAAAACTTTGTCCCGGTTTTTCTTAAAGATGTTTCTAAGAATCATTTTGCATAAATTCTTTTTATTTAGAGATATAAAAAAGGCTTTTAAATGAACAACACATAGCTAGATTTTTTTATTTATCACAGGGATGATTCTCTTAAGGGTGTAAAAGCCAGGTAGTTGAAATACAATAAGAAGACAGTACACATATATTGATCCACATGTGATCTCTAACTTCTAAAACTCCCACTTGAATCCAAATATGTCCCATGACACCAAAACAAGAAAAGTCTGGTTTTCCTTCAAGATAAGCAGTTAGTCAATATTCCTCTTGCCAGATGAATTAAAACCCAAGTGTGATGACAGTAGATACCCCTCTGTTCTGTTCCTTGAGGAGTTGTGCTTCAAGAATATGCCCGAAATGTGCTGTTATTTGTCTGCCTATGTGTATGAAAGGGAAGATATTATTATGTCTTTTCAACTTTTCAGTGTCTTGAATATAATACACAATTCAATCTAGTATATGATTTTTTAAGTTTGTGAAGTGTATTTTTTTACTAGAAAAGGTAGATATTTCAGTAATCAACTGTTATTGACTCTAAAGTTGGTATCAGTAATAAATAGTGGTTTTTCTAATTATGACTTGTTGTAAGGAAGGCCACCTATTGGTTCCTAGCTGCTCAGTCCTTAAATAATCACACAGAAACTATGTTATTTAAATCACTGCTTGGGCCATTAGCTCTTGTTTTTTATTGGCTAACTCCTATATTCTAATTTAACCCATCTCCATTAATCTGTGTCTTGCCACGTGGCTGTGGCTTACTGGCTAAAGATTTGGCTTCTGTCTCTGATGGGACTACATGGGTTCTTTCTAACCCCTCCTCCTTTCTCCCAGCATTCAGAATAGTTTTCCCTGCCTATCTACCCTTTTAGACCAAACCAGTTTCTTTATTAATCAATGGCATTCACAGCATACAGAAGGGAATCCCACATCAATGACTATTGTATTATTTTAGCATAGACTATAAGTTATAAAGTTTGTGAAAATTAATATTATGAAGTAGAACCCCCATATACCCAGACACACAAGACCCATACTCACATAAACAAATCATTTTTCTTACCCTTCCTATAACTATAGATAGATTATGATAGATAATAGATAGATAGATAGATGAGATGATAAGTCAGAAAATATAACAGAAGCTAATATTCCAAGCATTTAGCTAAAAGGTGAACAATTTTATATATATTTTGCTTTATTAATAACTAAAACAATTTCTTCATGTTGTTTTCAACAAATCCAAGACATCTTATTCTATCTTGTTTACATTATCTTGATTAATAAATTTTAAAATACATAGTCAAATATTCACTAAATTTTGAATTGATAATACATATCTAAATAAAAGTGAATGTCTAAATATGTATTTATGCTGAAAAAAACTTTAGTGGTATATTCACTTTTCTTTCTTTTATTTTATTTTTGTTCTTCAGTGTTAACAGACACTGGAATGTAATTCAAAATTGCATGAATTATTAAATGTGAAAAATAGGAAACATTTTCAGATTGCCTTTACAACATTTATCACTGTGAGTTCTAAAATTAAATATGACATGCTGATTTCAATTTCCTTTGCTATGTCATTTTTCATTTCTTAATTATTTTTAAACCAAGGGAAGTAATTGAATAAAATTAATGCAATATTAAGTTCATTATGCAAAAATGTACTTTCTCAGATTTGGAAAATACATTATATTGCTTTAATAGATTTTTATACTATATATTTATGTAACTGTACCCTTTATGAACGTAGTAATAATTCTTCCATCCAAAAAAACAGAAAAAAGAAAATTAATGAAACAAAATATCCAAATGAATGAATAATATATTGACATTTAGAAAAATTCAGGCTTATAATATATACTTCTATCATATGAAAACTGATATTTTTAAAGTTTTGATAAATTCATATTCATATACTTATAAAATTATAAAGATATTTATTGCTAGTTTATGCAAGATAAGACAGTATTTAATGATTGTGTGATATATATATATGTATATATATATATATATATATATATATATATATAACAGAAAGGAAGACATTGTTTGGAAAGACATTAAGAGAGCATAGCATTGATTTTCACAGTTTGTATAAGTAAAATTAAAATGATAGAAAAAAGTATTGAATTGTGAAAGTTATGTAGACTTTTTTGGTAGAATCTCATATATTAAACATTTGTCTGGGACTGCCTAGCAATAGAAGATTTTAATGTGTAATCTTCCTGCCTCTAACTCCTGAGTCCTGGCATTTGATATTTTGAATAACAACAAGCTTATTTCATATGATGCTATGGATCAAATCCATATCTTCATTTAAGCTTCCAATCACTCTTCCAACTCAAGTATATCCTATTATCCTTTAGTTCTCAATATGTAAAATAAGGTAAAGAGTATACAGGAAAGATAAATAGCCTTTAGAAAGAGCACTAAACGTGACAGGGATAAGTGGTATGTTTTCATCGTAAGGTTCTCCTCTTCTTTAAGCAAATATAAGATACTGTTCTGCTTTCTTAAAGTCTAAATGAGTCACAATTTCTTATGTACTTTTATTGTTCTTATGTTTACCCCTCTATGTGATAATTATAAGTTTCACACTAGGCTTAGTAAGGTTTTTCTATATCCCCAACACTGTAGAAAAAGAAGCAAGAGAATTGCAAATTGATTGTCAACCTGACCTATATAGTGAGACACCTTTACAGAAAAGTAAAGAAAGTCTGGAAAATGGTCCAACTGATAGCTGTTGTAAGACTGCACAATCATAAGTACCTGAGATTGAGTCCTGGGGTCTACATAAAAATCTGGGTAGAATGCAATTACATTCCCAACATTGCACAGGTTAGAAGAGGCAAATTCCTCAAACTCACTAACCAACTACCACAATCAAATTTAGATTTAGTAGGAATAAGATGGAGAGCAATCCCTTACATTGACCACTGTCATTCACACGGATTCATCAAGGAACACACACACATACACACACATGCACACACATGTATATACTCACAAATTTAAAAACTGGCACTTTAATAATAAACAAAATCATAAATTTCAAATTCTTTCTATCATTTTTTATACTAAGGTTTCAAGACAGATTTTTATTCTTTTTTTAAAGGCAAGCAAGTAAGATTTTATGGAAAAGTTTAGTCATTGCTCCTTGAAGCAAGACAAAGGTCCCAATATGGGCTTGTTTTTCCTTTTAGTATAGATAAAGGCAAAGAAAATCTGTAAGGTGAATGAATTATATATCTGAAAACATACAATGATTCTAAGTATAAATATGCACTAGTATGATACCCTATTTCATATTTATAGCTATTACACTTATAGGTATTTAAAGTAACTGGGAAAGGTGCATGAAAAGACTTTGAATATACTTTCTATTTACTTCTCTAATGTCGTTTTAAAAACTCAGTGATGACAGTGTTATTTCAAAAAGAAATTAATTTCCGGTTCACTATTCCAGAGGATTTGAGTCCATGATGGTCGTGGCAGGGAGCATTGTGGTGTTCAAGCAGGTATGGTGCTGGAGCAGTTGCTGAGCACACATTGATCCATAAGAAATATCTTGAACTTGGCTGTGACTCATATGGCTCCAGCTTTTGAGTCATAAAGGAGAAATAAGTAAGTCGGTTACTAATGCTTCCTTCCTGGTTAAGGACAGCCTTTGAGGCAAAATGGGTGACAAGAAGTCCCTGCTTGAAGCCCCTGAGAGACCATTGTGTAAAACTGTGAAAATGAATATGTCAAAGGGCGCTATAGGATTTGGAGGGTTTCCTGCTGGCTTTTGATCCTCCCTTGGTCAGTTATTTCTTCGATATATCCTCTTTAATCCCTTTGGGAATAGGAATGTATATCCTAAGTTATTATATGTTGGAAGCATGTTGTTAATTTTTATTTAAATTTTTGAGGGGATTAAAATTAAGAGATTTCCATGAGCCTTTTGAAGAGATTTGGGGTATAACCTGTGTTGAAACTGAAAGAATTTAGAGGTTGAACTAAATCCATTTTTGAAATGTGCAATGTCTGAAAGTCTGTGCTGGTCAGGGAGTGTAATGTGGTAGTTTGAATGAGAGTGACTTCTGTAAATCCTCATAGTTGAATACTTGGTCCCCAACTGAATAAGGATTAAAAGGTAGGTCCTTCAACTGGACTGGGAATGAATGAGCTTGGGATCAAACAAGTCTATCTGAATGTGGTTGACTCTTGGGGCAGACTAAGGGGCTAATGACAATGGCACTGGGATTTGTCTCTACTGCATGTACTGGCTTTTGGAGATCCTATTCTCTTTAGATGTATACTTTGCTCAAGCTGGATATAGTAGGGAGGGCCTTGGACTTCCTACAGGCCAGGGTGACTTGCCCTTTCTTAAGACTGGAGGGGTGATAGGGAGGGTGTGTGGAGGGATTGGGAGGGAAGTAGGAGGAGGGGAGGAAGTGGGAATTTCGATTGGTTTTTTTAAAGTAATAAAATAAAATATAACTTACTAAAAGTTCACTGCCCCTTCTAATATGAGTGTGTGCGTGTTTGGATAAGGCATGTTCAAGTAAATGTGTACAAGTGTGAAAACTAGCAGAGATGTGCTTTATATTTCAAAAAAGCATGATTATTCTACTTGCTCTCTAGAGAAATTAGGCATACTGTTTTGTCAGATAAGAAAATTACCTTACCTAAATGCCCAACTTACAAGTTATTGGAAACCTCATTAGCTTGATACGTGTGTGCTAACAATTATACATAATATATTCAGGAAACATGAAACTACAGAAACTAGAAAGTAATTAGAAAATAACGAATTCTGAAGAAATCTGAAAGATTTAAACCAGTGGCTCTTCAAAGAGAGGCAAATCATGAGTGGCTTCTAAACTATGTTCTTAAACCAAGAAATGCAAAAACCGTAAGATTTTAAAGTTATGTTAATTGGATGTAGAAGAATTTAATATTACATGTGCCCCTTAGATCTAAAACTTTGTGTGCTATAAATTCTAGATAATATATAGTGTTGGAATACATGGTATCAATCTCATTGAAGTGGGAAAGGACATTAATTTAATTTCTTTTTGCTTTGCTTTGTTGTTTTGTGTTTTCATTTCTTAAAAAAAAGGGGGGAATTGCTGTGGGACAATGTTTTGACCCTGTAAACATTTGTTTCTTGTACTTGTTTAAAGTATGCTGATTGGCAGGTAGCCAGGCAGGAAGTATAGGAGGGTGACCATGGAAGTAGATACCAGGCAATGAGAACAGGAGAATGCTGGGAAGAGGATTCTGCAGTCTGAAGTTGTTACCCAGACAGACGATCCAAGATGTGACTGCCTCGGTGAAAAAGGTACTAAGGTACGTGACCAACATAAACAAGAATTATAGGCTAATATAAGTTATAAGAATTAATTAATAAGAGCCTGAGATATTGGGCCAACCAGTTTATAATTAATGTAAACCTCTGTGTGATTCTTTGGGAGTTAATGACTGCACGAACCAGGGAGGACAGAAAACTCAGTAAACAAAGTACCTTGCAGATGGATCATGGACAAGGAATGTCACACCATGAAATATATCACACACAGAAGATTTCTGAGTGAGGAGGTAGGAGTGAAAGGCTACCTCCCATCAGGGGAGGAGGTATGAGGAAAGAGGCAGAGACAAACTGGGGTCTAGATGGCTGGAATATTTTAAAGAGGAATAGAGAGAATACACAAGTCCTGGCATCAGTGGTAATGTGTCCCATTTGACAGCAGGTGCTGGCATAGCTGCTGCCACTGAGTCATTCATTGATGGTGGCCTGGGGGCTCCACATGATTTCTGACATTACCCCATCGTGTCTGTTATAAAATGTGTGGAAATATGAAGTGATGACTGTTGAAACTGCATTAATTAAATCACTGCTTGGCTTATTAGCTCTAGCTTCTTATTGGCTATCTCTTACATCCCTAAACTAGCCCATCTCCATTAATATGTGTATCTCTACATGGCGGTGGCTTACTGGGTTATGTTCCTTCCCCAGCGTCTAGTCCTACCTACATGAGGTCCTACATGGCTCTCCTGGCTCCACCTACTTTCTCCCAGCATTCAGTTTAGTTTTTCCTGCCTAGCTCTGTTCTGCCCTGCTATAGGCTCAAAGCAGTTTCTTTATTTATTAATCAATAAAAGCAACACATATACAGAAGGAATTCCTATATTATCTCCCCTTTTCTGTATAAATATAAAGGAAGTTATTAACTTTAACATAGTAAAATTACATATAAAAAATAGGTATCAAGCAAGAATTACAGTTACAATATTTATATCTACTTTATCTTTTATAACTAAGGAAAATTATACTATAATTTAAAGTATCAAATATATTTTATTTATCAAACATATGTTGTTATTTACCAAAATTTGCTTGTAGCTTGGCATTGAGAAGTTAGCAAAGATAGAAGCAGTTAAATGTGCTTCTCCTCTTATCGTGCCTGCTGTAGCTCTGCTTCTCCCTCCAGATCTCTGACTACATTGGTCCACAAGGGTGGAGGGAACAGAATCAAAGAACAGGGTTCAAGACAGCTATGGGTATGAACAGAGACAGCCCTCTGGGAGACAGACTTTGGTGAACCAGGTCAATTTCATTCCAGAGTACAAGAAATATATAGGACTGGGGAACCTGGGAACAAACCTAATTATCATTAAGTGGCAATCTTCTATTATATAACTGGATTAGTGGAAGTGCAGCCCCATCAAATGGCTAGAGCACTTGCCTAATTACCAGGTGGGTCCCCCAGGGAAAGAGCATTTGCAGGGAACTGTGTCAAGAGTCACACTTGAGATAAGTCAGGCATCCTGGGCATAGGGACATCCTCCAGATAAGGCTAGGTAGAGAGCTGGAAGCTTTGCTGGTAAGGTAGGATGTTTCCAAGTTTCCAACCTACTTAAAGCTGCAAAGTTATAGTAGACTACAATCTCTAACCAGCCAGAAATTATGTCCAACCGATAGATATACATCTTATATCAGCTTTTATTAAATTGTATAGAACTTAATAACATTAAAATTTTATCATTATATACAATATATTCTATGTCAAAGTTGAATCATATATATAGTATGTTGTCATATATATTACCTTCAATTTTTAGTATCCTACAATAATCCATACCCGTCCAAAACATTTAAAACTTGTTGATCCATTAGTCTCAGAAGAAGATATAATTGTAAACAGGACTAAGAACGTGTACAGCTCTTTTGTCACAAGGTCATCTGAAGATAGTGATTAATTCACTTTGAATTAACTCTTTAACTTTAAAAAGATGACTACCAGGCGGCTTTGTCTTGATGAGGTCATCAGCCAAGATGAAGTTGAACCACATATTTTGCTATTTTGAAACATATATTTACCTAAAACACACACATACACTTATGTATATATTAAATGAGAGTTGAATCTAAGTCATACACATATACACACAGAGTTGAATCCAAGTTGCATACACTACATATAAAGTTGAATTCAAGCTATATACTCACGTGTCTAGATTTTAATTATAACCTTTTTATTAGAAGTTTAAAGACAGTTTTTGTTATGGATTTTATAGATCTTTTAACCATATCCAATGAGTCACTTAAACATACTGAGATGACAATTTACAGCTTAATCTTAAGAGATTTTTCTGAGAGCAGAGCACTGAGAAAGGATACATGTAAAAATCTTTAAGAGTGTAAAGTAGAGCAAGCGTAGAGTGGAGCAAGTTTAAATGTAAGATATTTGGGGATCAGTTGTCTGTACAGTAATAGTTGTGATTTGTGAGAATTGGAAACCAAATTCTCCCATTTTGGTTTATTGTTCTGTAGGCCAGGCTGCTATAGTAAAATCTGAGTTTGTGGGGGAAGAGAGAGACTATTGCTAAATGGAACACCACATCCTATGGGTGTGTTCCTATAAGCTCCAAGAGGGTGCTGAGAGCTAAGCTATGGGACTGAAGACTGGAACCACAAACAGTCAGGAAAGTGCAGGGCAAAGGGGAGCCAGTAGGTGTTTTTAATATTGAGACCCTTTAGGTGTAGAAGACCAGAGTTGAAAAAGAAAGTTGGCAAACAGAGGGAACCCCGAGGGTGAAGAAGCTGGTTCCATAACCCAGAGAGACCAGGATAATAACTGTTAAGGAATAAGGAGAGACAACCAGTAACTGAGAAACAGATAGGTACCCACTTGGGGGCACAGCAGGTCAGAGGGAAGCAACAGTTGAATAATCTAATTCTAGATTTTGGAATTTTATTTTCTGGGTGGTAGAAACCGGAAGGAACAAATGATCCATACATAATTTAGAAGAGTCAGGTCAGCAGCTTGGTTGAGAGCAGGCATTGCAGGGGAGAATAGGCGTGTGCTGGATGTGTACACACTGCAGCTGACCAGCTCTTTTGCTTTTTCCCTCAGTCTTGCTAGGTCCTTGTCAGGATCCCACTTTGCAACAATCTAACAGATCCGTCAAACATATCTTAAGGACAGGACACTTCCACAATGTTGAGGGGAAACCAGAGAAGAACAAGCAAGACTTTGAGCATAGGGTAAAGAAATAAGGAATGGGGAATGTTTTTCCAATCTCCTGAATCACTTGCAGTATAAAAACAAGTAAATTTGGAGCCCTTCAGGTCAGGTGCCAGGTGGAGAGGCTTTTCTGTACTCAGAGTGAGGAAGAGGGGAAGGTCCAAGGCCTGAAGTACAAGGCATCTCTAAGACTGAACATGGAAGACGGAGTCATTCAGGGGTCATCACCTCACTAGAGTTACGTCATAGACTAAAAACCTGAGGGAGATTTGGTGCCGGAAATTTAAAAGCAAGCCAAAAGGCAAAATGCGGAGCACAAAAATGAATGGAAAGGGAAAGGGTCAGAGGTGGGGTTAATGAAGAGAGTCAAATGTAGCCCTAATGACTGTGCCTGGGAGTGCCTCCACCTCCAAGAATATCAGAAGGATCGCTCCCTCAGATCCAGAGAAATGTTTATTCTAACCAAAGGGAAAACTTACCAATTGCCACTGTTGGATGAGGTGCCCATTGATAAGTGAGCTGAAAATGTGTCTGCTGTGGGTGGATTGGCAAGAAGGGATTGGATCATGCTGTGACTTAGACAACCTCCCAACCCCGAAGAAAGAGCACGCTTGCATCAGGATATCCTACCAAGTCTTGTCACCGATGTTGGGTTTAACTGCGGAAGAATAACTTGCTGCATCGATTGGGAATAATGTATACAGCAAAAATCACATCTCACACAAAAGATTTTTAGATGGGTTTTTGATCCTACTGCACCTATTGGTTTTTGGGAGCCTAGGCAGTTTGGATGCTCACCTTACTAGACCTGGATGGAGGTGGGTGGTCCTTGGACTTCCCACAGGGCAGGGAACCCTGATTGCTCTTTGGGCTGACGAGGGAGGGGGACATGATTGGGGGAGAGGGAGGGAAAGGGGAGGCGGCGGTGGAGAAGAGACAGAAATCTTTAATTAATTAATAAAGAAATAAATAAATTTTAAAAAGATTTTTAGAGGGCAGGTGACAAAAGGTCTCCTCAGAGCTGGGATACAAGAAGAAGAGAGAAAAAGACAGAGACAGAGCACAACAGAAAGAGAGAGGGCCATGATGACAGAAAGGTTTAAAAGGGACAAAAAGTGAATGCAGGCCCCTTGGCGACAGTGGAAATGCGCTGTATTTGGCAGCAGATGACGACACAGCTGCTGGCACTGAGTCACTAAAGGCAGGATTGGGAGCACCTGGTTTCTAACATATACAACAGAGGAACTTTCCTCTTTTGCTCAAATTGGAACTTTTCTTAATTATCCTCACTATTTCACTATATAACAGAAATTGCAAAATATGAAAACAATCTGTATGATTATATAATTAGCTATCATCTTATTAATTTAGCTTTGACTCCCATACATTTTAACTATTAAATCATAAGCAATAAGTAAACTTATTAGCACTGGAAAAAAAACTATGCTACTAGAAACTTAGTTCACTTCAAACTGTCCATTATTTATAATTTTGAAAATGCATAGAGAGAAAAAATATTATACAAAACCTTATATCCTCCCAAACTGAGATAAAAGGAGTTATAACTTTCATATGTTTACAGAATGGCAAAACTAGGAGCATAGTATGATTTATCCACATGAGTTTTAGTTATGTTTGTCTATGCACCAGTCAGTTTTACTTATTATAAAAATGAAAATAAAATTATGCTACAAAATAGCTTAAAAAATCACTAGACATGGAAAAATATTTCTCTTGACATAATATGCATTTATTCTCTGTTCTCTAGCAATTATTTTAAGATTCATCCATGATTTTATAAAAGACATAAAGCTTTTATATAGTCTCAGAATAAACATTTATTAGTTTACTTTCTTGTTGATTCATTCTCTTCAAGAAATTCTGCACTAGTCAGTTTGGATTTGTTAGGAAAACCAATTTTTAAAAAGCTTATGACAATATGATGTCCATATTGGCATCATTACTTATGCATTTTCTCTAAAGAAAGAAGTTTTTCCTCCCAATGAATTGCCTTGTCCAGGCTTGGTATGACAGAAATGAAGGAAGAGAGGGAGGAAGGAAAGAAGGAAGAATGGAGGGAGGGGTAGAGGGAGGGGGGAAAGAAAGGAAAGAGAAAAAGAAAAAAAGAATAGAAAACAAACAGCAGCATTTATGGAACCCTGCTGCTCTGTCCAGCTGTGTGTGTGCGCACATGTGTACGTGTGTTGTGTGTATTTGCATAGATGTATGCATGAGTGTGTGAACATAACATTTTGTTACTTATTCGTCAGGTATGTATGTTTGTACATGTGGAAGTTGAAATAGGAATGGCAACCATAGAATCATGTGTTTGAACACATGACCCATAGGGAGTGGCACAACTGGAGATGCAGCCTTGTTAGAGGAAGTATATCACTGTGGGAAAAGACTCTGAGGTCTCATATGCTCAAGTAATTCCCAGTGTGACACACAGTCTCCTTCTGCTACCTGCAGGTCCAAATGTAGAACTCTCAGTTCCTTCTCCAGTACCATGTCTGCTTTCATTCCACAGTGCTGCATTCCACAGTAAAGGGCTAAACCTCTGAAACTGTAAGGCAGTGCAAATTAAATGTCTTCTTTTATAGAGTTGTCGTGGTCATGGTGTCTTTTCATAGCAATAGAAACCCTAACTAAGGCTGCAACTGTAGATGAACATGTCTTGCTGTTTGTGTGGTCAGAAGAAAACTTATAGAAATCAGTTCTCCCCTTCTACTATGCAAGTTCTGGTTGTGAAACTTTAAAGAAAGTGCCTTTCCTAAATGAGCCATAGCACTGTCCCCACTATTGTAATTTTGAAACAAAGGGATCTTAGAATTCTCTTGTTTCTCATTCAAGGTTGTGAAGAAGTTAGTATTTTCAGGGAAGTCGACAGGGAGATGATCACTCCAGACACATAGGCATCAGCAAATATTTCAAAATTACAACTGAGTTTACAAACATGAGAGGGGGAGAATAGCTTGGCAGCAGTAGAAAGTATGGTTATACTCATAAATTTTAAAAATTATTTATTTGCCGGGACGGTGCCCTCCAAAATTTACCTCATGTCATTTATTCCGTTAACTACTCTCCTCAATCTGACTGGCCTCTAAAAAGGCCAAATTTATGTGGATTCATGCAAGGTCTTTTAAAAATAAATCTGAGGATTGGAGAGGTATATAAATTGCATATGAAATGTCAGCTGTGAAGAGTGATCAGGGCCAGGAGGAGGGAATAGCAAAGGGCATGAAGGCTGAACTTTGATAGAAACTTGGTGCCATTACCTGCTTCCAAATTTCATCCATCAATATGTCTCTTACAGGCTGAATTATAGATAATGAAGTAGTATATGAAATAATAATCACCGGTGATTATTATTAATGCTCAAGAATATAAATAACTCAAATTACTTGAAAATATAATTATTCTATTTCTTAACAGGGCTAAATCTCTCTGTAGTATATCTAGAGTTGCTATTTAACAATATAATTGAAGCAACCCTAAATTCTTTTGCTGAACAATAAGGCATATGTTTCCAGAGTTAGTTTCAGTGATTTCAAAAATCTAACAAGCTTTTTTGTGTCTTCTGGTGTACTCATAATGGTTTTGAAAACATGTTCTATAATTAAAATAAAATTAATTGTGCATACAATAAATTAATAGCCTCTTTTATTATATATTCATCATATTTCATAAGTTAGAGATTTAGTAAAAACTATACCTTGAAGTATTAATTTTTATCTTTTCCTTGACTAGAAAAACTTCCTATGATTTACTCAATAGAGTTCTACTCTTGAGCCTCACACTGACTTTTACAATCAGGAAAATAAATCTCTGAGAGGTTGTCTTATTAGCTATTGAAATTCCCAATACTCACTGAGTCCAAAAGTCTAAGTATTTGCTCCAGACTTCTTAATTTATCACCGAATCCCTTATCTGTACTACTTTAACTTTCCAATCTCATTCCTTAGAGTCAAGTCATAAATTACCTTATGTTAAAACAGAGAAAACAATAGATGTCCGCTTTTGATAACTACCCCATATACTTCAGATATCAAATCTTGCTGTGATTTATGATTACCAAAATGCCATAGTTACTCTTCTTTTGTTGTGACAATACAGCACAAACAAGTCTATTTATGACAGCAAATCTTTGTTTTGGACTTAGGTATTGAAGTGTGTTAGAATCCATGATATCAGGCAGCATGGTAACAGGTAGGCATGGCACTGGAGCATTAGCTGAGGACGCTCATACTGAGCGTTTTAGGATTACTATTGCCATAAAGGAACAGCATGATCATGGCACCTCTTCTAAAGGAAGCATTCAATTGAGGTGGCAGCTTGCAGTTCCAGAGGTTCAGTCCATTATCACTATGACAGGGGGAATGGCAGCATGTAGGCAGATGTGGTGCTAGCTTCTTGACCAGAAGGTAGCAGGAAGTTGACTGACAGTCACTTTGAGGGAACTGTGAGCAAAAGAGACCTCAAAGCCATCCCCCACAGTGACAGAATTTCTCTAACAGGACCACACCTCCTAATGGTGCAACTCCCTTTGGGGGACCTTTTCTTTTAAAACACCACACTGAGACACAATTTTAGGTGGACTTTTCTTTCCCACCTGCCAGTTCCTAAACAACCACACAGTTCTTCTTAATAATTATGAAATCTCAGCTGATAGCTTAGACTTGTTTATTTTTAGCCTTTGTAACTTAAATTAACTCATATATTTTAATCTATGGTCTAGTTACAACATAGGTTTTACCTCTATCCCATTTTCTGTGTTCCACTCATTTAGCATCTTGGTGACTAATCTTTATCTCCACCCTTCTCCCTAACATCCTCTCCGGCCCGAAAAATCTTGTCTAGCTATTAGACATTTATCTTTTATTAAACCAATGACATTGACACATCTTCAGTGTACAAAAAGATTATTCCACAACACAAACTTATGAGACAGAAAGAGCTAACTGAGAGTAGATGGAGTTTTGAAACCTCCGAACCAACACTCAGTAGCACATCTTCCCCAACAAGGCCATACCCACTAATCTTTTGTATACATTTATACCAACAAGGGACCAACTATTTAAACATATGAAGCTTTGAGGGCTACTCTCATTTATACCACTACATAAAATGTCAACACAATTTTAGAGTCAGAAGTGAATTACTAGAAGAATGAATACTCCTACCACATATTCCTTTATTTGAATATTCCAATTCCAAATATTTCATTATTCTATATATTCCAATTATTTCTTATGTTCCATTATCCCAATATTCCATTATTTCCACCTAAATCACAGTAAAAAAGACAAAAATTGGCTTTCTTGCCTAGGATTTTTTTGTGTGTGATTTGATGCCTGACCCATGTTGAGTCATCTATCCTAAACTAAAACTGGCATAGGATCTTCAACTACAAAAACATAACTTTGCAGTACATTGACCGTTAGTACCATTCTCTAAAGTGATAGAATCCAGTACTGCTATTTATCAGTAAAGAAGCTTTTTCCCATAGTGCTTCCTCTCAAATACTCCTTTCTTTTCCCTATGCATATATTACGGTTGTGCTATAAAGTCCTAAGGAGAAAAGAGGAGATCTGAGAATTATTTGATCCTGAATAGGCATATGAGAAACAAAGCCTGCTTGCAATAATCTTTTTTTCCCCTTTTTATTATTATTTTTTATTTATTAAAGATTTCTGTCTCTTCCCCGACCGCGTCCCATATCCCTCCCCCTCCCCCAGTCAACTCCCCCTCATCAGCCCTAAGAGCAGACCGGGTTCCCTGCCCTGTGGGAAGTCCAAGGACCTCCCACCTCCTTCCAGGTCTAGTAAGGTGAACATCCTAACAGCCTAGGCTCCCACAAAGCTAGTACGTGCAGTAGGATCAAAACCCAGTGCCATTGTTCTTGAGTTCTCAGTAGTCCTCATTGTCCGCTATCTTCAGTGAGTCTGGTTTTATCCCAGGCTTTTTCAGACCCAGTCCAGCTGGCCTTGGTGAGTTCCCGAAAGAACATCCCCATTGTCTCAGTGTGTGCTAATCTGGCACCTGAAATCATTTGTAAAAATAAGGATGAAATCCATGAATTGCAATATTGCTGATTAAATTTTTCTAAATTGAATTTAATATGTTTAATATTTTTTTCAAGAAAGTGGTAGAGAACACAATCACTTTTCATGTTTTTGACAGTCTGAAATAGTAGGTTGTATCCTTAAGCAGGTTTTATTACTTGGATGTAATGAAAGTGTATCAAAACAAAACTTTCCACTTACAATTTTCTCACATCAGTGACTGAGTTAGTAATTTATTTTGAAATTCTTTTTTATAGCATGGATAATTTATCTAGCCCCTGAAACAAGATAGAATTGGTTTTTGTTTGTAACTGATAAAACAGGATAGTTAGAAATGGATATGTCAGCACTTTTATAAGTTTTAGAGTAATCAGGAATGTAAAAATAGTTCTGTAGTGTTCCAAGAAATAAAACCATTTTGTTACAACATTGGGTACAGACTCTGAAAACTTTGTAACAAATGCTGGATTATATTTTGTCACAAATGAGATATTTCTATGCAATCTCTTCAAAATATAGTATTAAAATAACTACCTCTTGAACTTGAAGTCCCATTTTCTAAGCTTACTTTTTTTTGCATACTTTTTGAAATCAGTATATAATTATCTTGTCACATTTTGTTTTCTGGATACATTTTCTTTAAATTATACATACAAATCCTCACAATTTTGAGCAAACACTCATGATCTACTATTTGTGTCTGCCATTCAGTGGCAAGAAAAGATGTTAGGAACTGTAAACGCATTAGAACAATCACAAAATCTAAAAATGGAAATATCCAGGAAAGAGTTGTATAATGCAGAAAGTTACAATGTGAATTTATATAGATTTATGTTTGAGTTGTTCTTGGCAGTCCATAATGTGTGCATAAGTGAATCCTCTCCGCTAACTACATAAAATAAGTAGCATTTTAACATTACATATTTTTGTTAATTCATAGGCTAAAAGCATCATAGAAGTCAAATTTGTTGATTAAGAACATCAAGATACTCTCTTGAAAGAATAAAACCAAGCTTAGTCTGTAATGCATGGTAAAAAGTTATGTGCTCTAGGCCTGGTAATGTACTTCAGTGTCAGAAAGCTTGTCTAAAATGCAAAAGGTCCTGTGACTAATATAATATATGTACTAGATAAATGCATGTGTCAGTTTCTGCAGAATTCAGAAGCCTAGTTTTTTGAACTACATTTTTAATCGTAATTTACATGTCAATGCAAATGTATATATAGTTTAGTGGAATCTGTATTTAACATGATTCTACCAAAATTTCTTTGTTAACATGAATTATTAATGATAAAGCACTTGATTATTCTTTGTTTTCTATATGAGATGTGCAGAAAGTTTTTTGAAGGTGAGTCACATTGAAACTACTAAAAAAAAATGGCAATATAAATTCAAATGTCTAAAAGTGACAATCACTTCAAGTGGAACAGGACTAGCCCTGGTCTTGAACAAGGTTGCCTTGATACTAACTGTACCACTCAATAGCTGGTCTCCTCTGAATCATACATGTTAAGACGGGAGACGGGAAAATGACTCCTTGACTGCTTTGAACACACATCCAGTATAAGATTGCAGTAGTTTAGGAACTGCAGTACAGTGGTGCATTTTTATAAAAGTATATCTTACTTTCTAAGAGATGAAAAATTTTATTGGAACTCACTGCTGAAGTTAATAGCATACCTCGAGGTCCTTTACATCTTAAAATTGATATCCTACCTTGTACTCAGTCTTCTTGTTTAATCTGCCTTTAAGGGAACAAAGTAACAACCAACTGTACTTGTCTTAGATTTTCCATGAAATAAACTTTTACAACCTAATCTAATGCATAGCTACAGTCTTAAATTATATATTCTTCCATGCTCCTGACCCAAGAGTAATGCATATGTTTTGCATCTGTGTTATGATGACCATTTGCTTCTGAAAACCACAAATAAGATGAAAGTAGTCTTATAAAATGAATACTTATCCTAAATATTGAATACAACATACCAATATTGCTTGATAAGATTGAATTGTTTGCTTTCTGGCAAGGTGAGGTCGGTTGGATTCAATGACTTTTGATGTGGGAGTGATTTCTTAATAATAAAGAAACTGCCTCGGCCCTCATAGGACAGAAAATTAGGTAGGCGGAGTAGACAGAAGAGAATGCTGGGAAAAAGAAGCTTAGTGAAGGAGTCGCCATGATTCTCCCGCTCCAGACAGACGCAGGCTAAGGTCCTCCCTGGTAAGCCAGCTCGTGGGCTACACAGAATATTAGAAATGGGTTAGAACAATATGTAAGAGCTAGCCAATAAGAAGCTGGACCTAGCCGGGCCAGGCAGTGTTTGAAAGAATACAGTTTCCGTGTAATTATTTCTGGGCATAAGCTAGCCATGAGGGCGGCCGGGTGCTGGGGACGCAGCCCTGCCGCCACTCCTATTTCAACAGACTTTATCTTTGGAAAAATCTTTTAGAGATTTTTAAAAAGTATACCTCATTCCCTGCCCGTGTCATATTTTCTGTGCTATTCAATACAAGAATAAGTAATATCATTTATTAGGGATTAAACACAAATAGTCACAGACTGATTCAAAAGACAGTATCCTATCAGGCATAGACCCATACTCATACAACAGGAAGACACAAGGATAAAGGAGAAGAAAAAAACAAATATGGACTCACTCTTGGTTAAATGACACCAAAGAGGAAGTTCTTTATTGTTTCCTTTCCTAGGCAAGCCTCACACATTATTGGTGATTGATTTATCAGTAATGTATGGACCACTCACCATGATTTGGGGCTGAGATGTTCACAAGTTTTACCAAACAAAAATTAATGGCAATAATAAAAGAGTTGTGATGAAGATTTTTTTTTTTTTTTTTGGTTTTTCGAGACAAGATTTCTCTGTGGTTTTGGAGCCTGTCCTGGAACTAGCTCTTGTAGACCATGCTAGTCTTGAACTCACAGATATCCGCCTGCCTCTGCCTCCCAAGTGCTGGGATTAAAGGCGTGCGCCACCACCGCCCGGCTGATGAAGATTATTAATAAGCAGTTAACCTAGTAAAAGAATTCGTGATTTGTGATCATGATCAAATGAATCAAAGGTGCTACATTAAAGCAATTGTGTGGAGAAAATTTAAGACAAAGAATGAAATTGGGCAATTTTAATAATTCAGAAGTTAAAAGTTCTGAAGATAAGCAAATAAAAGATTTGTGTTAGTACAAATAGGAAAAAATGGAATGAAATCCAAAGATGATGCAGCTCTTTAAAATGAATTAGGAGAAAGATTTTTAAAAATCAGGAACATATTCACTGCAATTCAATGTATATAATGGAATGTCTAGTATACAACAGAAAAGGAGACAATATTATAAGAACTAATGAAAACTTGTAACATCATGTATCAATTTATTTCAATGTTTATCTAATAAATATTAGTAGCAAGTTACATACGTTAAATAATTATGCCATCATAATAAGTAAAGATGTGGTTCCTTAAGATTCCTAAAGCACCTAAAATCTAGTATTGTATGATATATACAAGTTAAAACATATAAAGAAGACACAGAATTCTGCATAAGAATGATATGATTTAAACTTGTTTTTGTCAATGGAAATTTTTTTTTATTTGGTTTTACACATCCAGTAGGAAAGTAGGCTGGGGCTCTGTGTCTTTACATCATAGCAACTCAAGGATACAAGTTAATATAAGTTCTATTTTGTATTGTTCTTCTAATATCAGTAATTATGACAAGAAAGAAAACAAATGAGCCACTTGCTGACATTTAAAGCTTCAAGTTAGAAATGACACACTAGCTCCTGTTAGCATTTCAGTGGCCACAATATGTCACAAAATGAAAAACTAATGGTGAATAGAACCAGAAAGTAAGAAACTTTTGAGGTCACAAGAAGCATAATAGAAAAATATGTGAACGATTATGACTGTTACAGACACATTTAAGGAGATAAGAGAGAAATGCTTTGATCTCTTGTTCTCTTGTTTTTCTTTTTCTTTTTTCTTTTTTTTTTTTGGTGGGATACAAATATTTAGTACATAAGAATGATGTATGCAATGTCATAATAATTTAAACAAGAATTCAATATCTATTGTAGATAGAAGCTTCTGGCCTTCCTGGTCTCACAGGTATTTAGTTCCAAAGAAGCACACAGAGGCTTATATTAACCATAAACTGTTTGGCTTAATAGCTGAGGTATTTTATTCACTAGTTCTTACAACATAAATTAACCCATAATTCTTGACTATGTTCAGCCACATGACATGATACCTTTTCTCAGTGCAGCATTCTCATCTTGCTTCCCCTGCATCTTGTTAGTGACTGACTCTCTGCCTTTCCTCTTCTCAGAATACTGCTAGTTGTTGGGGGCAGTGAGCCCCCAGATCCTGAATTTCTTGTAATCCCCTGGTCTGATTGCCTACAGCTGCTCTGAGCACGAGACCTTCAGGAGTTCCTGATGGCAGGAGAATGGTTTCTGGTGGGTTTGGCTGGGGCGTGGCTATCTCTATATAATCTGCCCCTGAACACAATAAAGGAGCATTCTTGGGGAATTCAAGGATGACCCGTGTTGCTGTCTCTCTGTCTGTGTGTGTTTGTGTATTTTAACCTCCAGCTCCCTTGCCCAGCTTGCTAACTGGGTGCCAGTGCACAGGGTGCAGACACGGGGGCTCCATGAGCGGCAGCTAGTCTGGTGGCCCTACCTATACTTCCTGCCTGGCTACCATGTTTTATTAAACAAATATAGGTGACAAACGTTTGAAGTGTACAAGAGCAATCTATATTAATCCAAGATTCTTCTGGTTGGCTCTGAGGACTTCAGTATTATGAGCCAGCTTTAGAAATGGTCACAACTAAGAACAAACCCTGATCAACCTATCAAGGGACATAGGTTCTAAGAAGAGCCTAACTCACCTGAAAAGGAAACCAACAAACACAAGAACCTGGAAGCACACATATTTTCCACACAAGAATCTTATACAAATGTACTCCTGCTCAACATGATGGCCACAACATTTTATTAAGATAAGCCAAATTAAAATGCCAGGCAAACAGAAATTGTGAGACAATAGGTATGTGATATCTCAAGTTTCCATACTTTTTATCATGCTACATAGCAATACATAAAAAAAATGTACAAATGAAGTACAAATGAGTTTCCTGGAAGAAATTTTGGGATAACTTAAGTATACTACCAAACCTTCTGCAAATAACGATACTTGGACTTTTTTGTTTGTTTGTTTTTTCCAATTTGTCTTCCCTTGATTTCCCTTTGTTGCCAGTGTTTCCCTTGAGGAAAGATACCACCCAACTAAACTTCCAAATTGTGAACGGAATTAAAGGAAATCTGAAACAACCCAGCAAACCATCAACAGTAAAAATCTTGTAGAAATGTAATTTAAGGTCTGAGGCAAATTCCAGTCTGTTTAAGTGCATCATTTTATTGTGTTGTGTCCTTATAGATGAAATATCAAATGTATTTTATAGTTTTACAAACAAGAAAATTTGTGAGGTAAAAATTTTTGCAGGATTCTAGTTCTGACTATTGGGTAACTGGAAGTGATTGACTGTGTTTCATAATACATAAAATCAATTCCTTTAATAGTGGTTCTCAACTTTCCTAATGTTGTGACCCCCTTAATGCAGTTCCTCATGTTATGGTGATGCCCAAGCCATAAAATTGTTTTCATTACTGCTTCATAGCTGTAATTCTGCTATTGTTATGAGTCATGATGTAGCTGTGGTTTCTGAGGGTCTTAGTAAACCGCTAGAAAAGGGTCAGTTGACCCCAAGGGTTGTGACCCACAGGATGAGAGCCACTGCTTTAGAAGAATGACCTATTTATTGTGTCAATAAAAATGTAAAAGGTACGTGTCACACAAGCTGTCATAGCCATGATAAAATATTTGATTTTCTTAATCTGCCTTTGTAATGGCTTTGCATACAAGAAGCACAATCATTGTCTGCCTGGGTGAAGAATTAAAAAGATGTGGTACAGACATTACACCCTTTGAAAATCTAAAACCAAGAGCCGTGAATGAGGAACTGAGTTTGTTTCTAAATCCAATAAAAACAAAGAATACTTTTATTGTTAGAACAAAAAAGACATGGTCTGATTGGTACACGCAGCAAGCATATTAAGCAATTTTGGTGGTGGTTTATATAGTTTGACTCTTGCCTCTAAGTACTTCACTTTGTGGCTATATTGCTGTTTCTTGATTTTACAAATGAACGTTTCTATTTTTTTCCAGTGTATGTCCTTTCGTTTATTCTTTGAATTTTCTAAAGAAACTTTTCATTTTCCTGCCAGTTTTCCTGATACCAGTTTGCAGAGAACAATAATTAGATATAAGCTTGTCAAACTTTCTCTAAAAGCTATTTTGAAATGGGGATATATTCTGACATTAGAATAGGAAAACTGTGTGAGGACTAAAAATACCTATACAAAGCGAACTGAAGGAAATATGAAGTATATTTGGCCCATCAGTGATTCATAAAATATCTACTGTGAAACCCATGCTATCTTGTTTTTAAAAAGTAAAATGGGTTTTTGTACAAGTACTTTTTTTTTTTTCCTTTTTATAGTACTGCTAGGTTTCTGCAAGGAAATAGGATGGGATTGTCCACAATACTCTATTTATGAGCATAAGTATTCATAAAATTTTTATAAACTTGAAGACAGTAAAAATGATGATGAGAAGACAAAGTGAGCATCTGACTGCAGTTGCCAGCTCATAATGTGTCAAGCACTAGGTAGGTTGTCTGTTGGAAGCCTTCTGGAGAGGGTGCAGTTACGCTCTAAATAATATAAAGCAGTCGCTTGGTAGAATCAGTCCCTAGGAAACTGACTTAGAATTCCTATACGTCATTGTTCTTAGTCATCCTTTTTACATTTCCTTGGGCAATACATAGCAAATCTCAATTCTTCTAACACTAGCATCTCTGATAATGCAGGACCACAGATTGAAGTGCTTTGTTCTAAAAATTATATTTTATTTTTCATGAAAAATTGACAAATTTATTTACTTAATTTATTTCAATAATAAAGAGCCATACTGTAATAGCGGTCACCAGAGTGATCATATAATGTAGACCATAGCATACAATATAATGTAGATCATAGCATACAACCTAAAAAAGAAAAAAACTGATTTGAGCATTTCTTCTCGGATATCAGTGCCACCAAAGCACGACTTGATGGACCAGGATGCCGCTGAAATATTCTCAGGATTCAGGCTGAAGAAACAGGAAAAACTGCTTTGGAATACCCTATCCTTGATTTACTTCCTTGTCCTGTTTAGCTTTATGAACCTAGTTTCAAGCCAGTAAAACATTTGTTTAATTATGTTGAGAAATAACAAATTAAATCCAGAACTATAACTGAGTTATTTACATGTTTTATTATTATACCTAAGATTTTGTATTTAATATGCCTTAATTTTTGGAAAGAAATAGCAACTGAAATAACATTCGTTCAGTAGATTTTTCTTTCTGAGCATATTATCTGTGAAAACAGAATATTATATGAGAGTTGGTATATGTCTTTCCTTTTTCTTTTGAGTCTGGGGAGGGAAAATTAATTAAAAATATATAAAAGCATTTGAAAGACTTTAATTCAGGTCTATCGGGAAATTAAAGTGTATTTGACACAGTAGAAGAGTGTTAGTTTTGCTTTGTTGTCTTTTATGGATTTCGGGTTGCCATGGCCTGTCTATCATGGTCATGACAAGCATTCAAAGCAGAGATACTGTGGGAGGATTACTTGTCTGAGAACACACATTCTCCTGAAGGCCTTTATTTCTTGCTCACTGACACTATGCACCTAAACATGCAATGAATGACCAAATAAGCCGTACTTATTTTTTTCCTTCTGTTGTCAATGTCAGAACCCTTTAACCTGGGTTGCGATTTCATAGATTTTTTTTTTTTCTCATGCATTATCTAACTGGTGCCTCTTAGTGGTAAGTGACAGAATAACACCCTGTCATTAAATTCCCTTCATAAATCATTTAATTCAATTTGACTCATATCTGCCCCTTTCTCAATTTCAACTATCCCATTCCCTCAAATTCTCCTTGCCCCTCCTCTTCCCCCTCATCTTCCCCTTTCACTCTACTCCCCCCCACTCCCCACCCCATGTTCCCAATTTTGTCAGGTGATCTTGTCTGTTTCCAATTTCCAAGTGGATCTATACATGTTTTTCTTTTGGTTCATCTTATTACTTCGCTTCTCCATGACCATGAACTAGGCTCAATGTCATTTGTTTATAGCTAGTATCCACTTATGAGTGAGTACATACCATATTCATCTTTTTGGGTCGGGGTTACCTCACTCAGCATAGTGTTTTCTAATTCCATCCATTTGCATGCAAAATTCAAGATGTCATTTTTTTTGTTCACCGCTGAGTAGTACTCTAATGTGTAAATTGCCACATTTTCTTATCCATTCCTCAGTTGAGGGGCATCTAGGATGTTTCCTGAAATTATCTTCTAAAGCAGTGGTTCTCAACCTTCTGAGGGCTGTGACCCTTCAATACAGTTGCTCACGTTGTGGTGACCACCCACCATAAAATAATTTCATTGCTATTTCATAGCAACACTTTTGCCACTCTTATAAATATGGCAGATATCTGATATGCAGTCCCCCAAAGGGTCACAACACACAGGTGAAGAAACATTGCTATAAGCATTTATCTTTATGCCATGGGCCCTGACTGCTCTCAGCCTTATTCAGAGACACTTCCTTTATTGGAGTGGGCAGGAGTCAATGTAGAAAAGCATAGCTGTCAAATTATGGAGATGAGACTGAGTGTTCAACCTAAATGGACTATCTTTATGAATTCCATATCTCCTGGCAAGGCTAAAGGAACATTTCAGAAGAGGAGGCAGAAAGAGGTGCTGGGTTATAAGAAGTGCTGTGATGTGCTGTCTTCTGGATATAATTTTACTCTTGTCCTCACCAATTCCTGCTCCAGACCTGCATAAGAATTGCATGAGATCAAACCAGTCAAAACTTCCACATCAACAAGAGAGGTACTCTTCAGGACCCATCCCTTATTGAGGAGCTATTGGCTGGAGATAGCTGTTGATAGAAGGATTGTCATTTTCCAAAGATGTGGCCTACTTCAAGGTTTACCACACCCGGTGCATGCGTACTATGGCAGTACTAATTAGACTTCGTCAGTCACAAAGAGTAAAGAACAGAAGTGAAGTTAGGAGGGGAAGATGTTGGAAAGGAGAAATGAAAAGTGAACATTATGTTGCATTGTGTACCTATAAGAAATTGTCAAACAATAAATCCTTTACATATTTAATACTCTTTGATTTTGGTCATATTTGTGTTCTTCAAACACTAGCTGAGGTGCCTATTTAAGTAGATTTGGTCCCAGGTTCTCCCAGCATCCCTCACCTGTTACTGGATAATACTGCCATCCACCGCCCTCTGCCCTGAATTCTCCAGACCAGATACTGGGGCTGGGCTGCCCTTCTCCCAGTTACTCTATTTTTTGTTTGTTTGTTTGTCTGTTGTTGTTGTTGTTTTCTTGCTTGCTTGCTTGTTTTGAGACAGGGTTTCTCTGTGCTTTGAAACTTGTCCTGGAAACTAGCTCTTGTAGACCAGGCTGGCCTCAAACTCACAGAGATTCGCCTGCCTCTGCCTCCTGAGTGCTGGGATTAAAGGCCTGTGCCACCACCCTAATTGCTCTTTCTAAATAATCCAGCCACTTTGGCTACACTGACCTTTTTAACTCCTTTTCCATTTTGACTTCATGTTCTCAGGCTTCT
>NW_026067998.1:458559-463360 GCF_014885135.2 Alexandromys fortis
CTCTCTCTCTCTCTCTCTCTCTCTCTCTCTCTCTCTCTCTCTCTCTGACTCAGCTGCTCAGAATTAAGCTTCTGATTTGAATCCCCTAAGCAATGTAGGGATTAGTTTTCTTTTGTTGTTGTTGTCGTTTTTGTATATTTTGTTGTTCTGCTGGCTCCTGCCGTTCATGAAGCTTGAATCTGAGTTCCAGAGTCTGGTTTTTCAGCCGTCACTCTCCTTTACCGGCTTTCTAACTACTTCTCTCTCATCTATTCCATATAAGTATCTCTCTTGGTGCTGGCGTACTACACCTTCCATGGGCAAATCTCTCTACTAAGACCCTTACCCTGCAAGTTTTTCTCTTGTTCTTGAAGTCTGCTTTGCCTGTGGCTAGCCTTGTGTAATTCTCTACTAAGTTTCAAATTCCATCTCCTCTCTGTTGGAGTTGCAATTCAGAGAGAATCAGCCTTTTGTATTTATACAAAATTCATGAATCCATACATCTTAAGACACAAAGCCAAAGCATATTTTTATCATTATTTCAATATGATCCAAAAAAGAAAAGCAAGAGACAAATTTTATAATTAACTCAACTTTCAGAATTATATACACCTAAAGATAAAACACTAATTGTTCATACTACCTATACTAATCTCTACTTTTCTAATATCTCAAAGTCATTATCTTCATTGATAATCAATCTATTCTGATGAGAGTATCAGCCCATTTCAATAAATTTACCTTCAAGTTGTTACATATTAATTACTTATGTATCAAATCTTTGTCAGCAAACATTCCTGTTTTCAGGACTGAAAGTTTATTTCTTCTCTCTCTCTGGAGGGCAGATGACCAAGAGTGGAGAAACCCATGTCCAATAACACCAAAATGTAACAATTAGAACCTCTCTACTGATTTGTGGAAGGGATAAAAAACATCTGAGATTCACAAACCCATAGGGAATAGGCTGTGGCTTTTAGAGTATTTATCTTACCCTAACTTTTCCTTCCAGACTATCTTGTTATTTTCCCTAATGAAACAACATGTCTTTATCAATATATCACCTGCTCATTGCCATGTTTTCTTTCCTGTGTGCCTAAACTATCCAAAAATAATGAATCTTTACTTCAAAACACAAATTGCCATCAAAAAGCTGGTGTTTATATATGTGTTACCACAAGGGCAGCTGGTAAAATTACTAAACTTTTCTACATTGTGATTTAGTTTCCCCATTCTTTACACAGGTCTATTAACGTTTGAGGTAATTGGAGAATTAACTAAAAAGACATGCATGTAAAGCAATTAACCTAATACCTAGCAGTGGGGAAACCATAAATAATGTTAAAAAATAGGCAAATTTTGACTCATACTCCCACTAATAGAAAATAATATTTATTATTGGTCTGTGCATTTTGCATACGCTAAATAATTACATTCATAAGCTGGCAGTTGCCTGATAAATGGCTCTGTTTTAGTGAGCCAATTAAAATGTTATTGTAGTGAAATTAGGACCACCATATAGCCATTGTTGTGACTATACTGCAAAAACCATAACAGAATATTAAAAAATGGACATTACCTCAATATAGTTAAAAGTAAAAGAAGCCTCAGAATCAAAAAAAAAAAACCTCTATAATTTGCTTTTCTCAGTGGAAACTAATATTATGTTTATATTACATCACACATAACATAATTAGCAGAATAATTGAGCCAAATGAATCATAGATCTAAATCTGATCATTAGAAGGCACCATGCTGATAATAAAGGGCTTGCATGCTTTCTTCTTTCTTCTTATTTTAAGATCAGATTTCTCCTGTCATTTAGTAGTTAAGCTTGGTGTCTATTCAGGGGTTTATTTTATTAACCAGCACTTTAATATCATGATACATTTTATGTGAACGATGAGCCTTGAATTAATTTACTATTTCAAAGAAGACTCTGTAACATGGACAACTGTTTCTAATAAACTTATTTACAACTAACTAATGTGCAATTTATTGCTTGTCAAAACATTAGGAATTGTATTGTTGTTCCATGTAAAAGATAATTAACTAAAAATTTCCCTAGGAAGTGTAAACAGAAAAAAAACTGCTAAATAAGGGCTTGATATTCTATATTTAGTCTTTGTTTGATTTTAGAAATGAATTCAAAATGTCTTCTGCTCACATAAAATAAAATATTTCAGCATAATATCTCCATGTCTGACTGAATAATTTTTGAATTAAGGATAACAAGTGTAAACAAAGTATATAAAACAGACTCATTTATTAAATAATAAAACATAATACATATTTTTATTGGTAACTAAGACTCAAATCCTAGTGTTTTGATGTGATGATAATGTCCAAATTTTAGTATAATGAAAAACTGAAAGTAAAGAAACTTCACAGCTATAATGTGGAAAGTTTTATGTTCTTTAATTCTGTGGACCCTCTGAGTATTTATTGACTGCCTTCTTGCTCAAAGGCAACTGGAAGTACCATCTATGTTGAAAGTAAATACATTCAACATCACTTTAAAAGCACCAAAAATTATAGAAGCTCAAATTACCACCACCAATGAGTATTTATTAATTGCCTAATTAGAATTAGAATTCTAATTAACCTCATAATATTCCAATTTTTCTCATTAGAAATAATTTCCACATAGTCTAGGCTTGAAAAAAACACACAAATTCCAGCAGCAGGAAGGTAGAGTCAGGCAGAACTCTGTGAGTTCGAGGCCAGCCTTCCCTATGTAGTGGGCTACATAGTAAGATGCTATCTGAAACATACACATACACTCCTTCCCCACTGGTTAGATTTCATGATGCTGGAAGTTGTTCCTTATGCAGCTGAAGGGGAAAAGTACAAGCTACCATTCAAAACAAGAAAGACAGTTATGCTCACTTTGAAAGTACTGACATGACTATTTTGAGGTTAACTAACCACTTTCTGTTTGGGTTTGAGGCTTATTTCATAGGAAGGAATACATTCCTGGTACAATAGAGCAGGACAGAGGAAAAACCACGATTGTTGTTTTGCTGAAGGCATTTATCAAACTGCCTTTTAAATTTTATAAAATTTATTAACATAAATTTAAAGTTTGTTTATTCCCGTAGACTTTGCTCTTCTCAACCCTCTCAACCTATGCAAGATTTTTTTTTACAGTGGGCAAATAATTATTAAACTGCGAGAATAAGTGTCTATGGAGTTCTTGACCCCAAAGGGAATACCTATATCAACCCTTCCGAGGCTCAAGGAAGATCACAGAAGAGGAATCAGAACGAGGGTAGCTGCCAAAGAAGGGGGCAAAGTGCTATGAAATGCTTTTCTGGTTATGGCATGAATCAGTTGTGGGTTCTATGCACAACCTGCTCAGAATACAGCCTGTTGATATACCATTGTGGATCCAAGATGGATTTTTACCTTTCCCTTCTGTTAGGAGCTATTTTCACTTAATGACTGGGGAGAATCAGTTTCTTCAGTGGTATGGCTACTGTAAATGTGTCTATGTTTTGGTAAATGGTCCCCAGCTATGTTCACACAAGCAAGCTTCATTAAACAACTGAGTCAGACAGCAAACTAGGAAGATGCATGAAAATAGGAGGTTTACTTTTTTCCTGGATGAAGAGCGGGAAAGAATTAAAAAAGGTTACTAGAGGACGAAACTGACAAAAATATGCTATGTATATATTATGTATATACAATTAAGAATAAATTTAAAGAAATGTGGAAGTTTATATTATAAACTAAATAAATATATAAAGTTAGTAGAAATAAGCTATACTTATACCTTATTTATTAATCATAATGAAAATATTAAAAGGAATAAACTAACTACAAAAGCTCACAATGAATAAATCGTTTTAATAAAAGCGAGTTTATTCAGTAACACAGGATTTAAAAGAAAACTTAGCAACAATTGAGTGTTGCTGTTTTCTGTTCATGGCTTGACTGTTGGGTGCATTAACTCACAACAGCAGTGGCTACTGAACAAGACCTATGCAGGCCTGGTACATTGGCATTACAGGAATCACTCAGATAAGGCTCATGAGGTCCCACCCCTCACTGAAGAGATTTATGTAGTTAATGGTTGCTGAGGGAAGGGGAGGTAGTGCCTCAGTTGTATAGTCGTTAATAAGTGGTTTTTGGGCAAGATCATGAAACTCATGATCATGTAGTTACCTTTAATAGATTCCCCCCTAATAGATCAAGCCAAGTAACTGCCAACCACATTCAGAGGGTCTAGTTTGGTACCATGTAGGTTTCCCAGCTGTCAGTCCATAGTCCTTGAGCTCCTAATATTGGGTCAACCATCTCTGTGGTCCTTCTCCATCATGTTTTTGACCCTCCTTATTCATATGATCCTTCCTCTCTATCTTCAACTGAACTCCAGGAGCTCAGACCAGTACTTGCCTGTGGGTCATTACATCTTCCTCCATCAGTTACTGGATGTAGGGTCTATTATGACAATTAGGGTATTCACTAATTTGATAAAAGGAAAGGGCCTTTCATTAACCCTTTCCACTATTGCTAGGCATTTTAACTGGGGTAATCCTTGTGGATTTCTGAGAATTTCTAGCTTGAATCACCATACTGGCATTAATTTATTATGAAACCACTGAATATATAGTATTTAAAAGGCCTATGGACCTTGAGATTTCAGTCAGGTGCTCCAATGTGGGTCTCTGTCTCTGTCTCCTTTCATCGCCTGATGAAGGTTAATATTCAGGAGGATGACTATATGTTTTTCTTTGGGTTCTCCTTCTTATTTAGCTTCTCTAAGAACCCGAATTATAGGCTCAATGTCCTTTATTTATGGCTAGAAACCAAATATGAGTGA
>NW_026067998.1:463438-474065 GCF_014885135.2 Alexandromys fortis
GGAATCAACTGAACGAAGAGAAGAATATTTTGGTGAGGGGCGCTATAAGGTTCTCCAGGGGTAGATACAGCATCAGACTCAATCAATGGGGCAAAGATCTGCATTGCTGAGCTTACTTCAGAAGTCCATTACTTCTCTCTTCAAATATTTTTACAATTTTGGTTTTGAGATGATTTGGCAACAAGTAATTTTTAGGATTCCAAATTGGTCATCACTTTTAAGTGTTCATGGTGCACGTGCAGGAATACTATCTAATAGCAAAGAATATACATTATTAATAGATTTTAAAATATAAGCAACAGTGAAATTGACACATACTATGATTTGATATGCAGGTAAGCAGTTATATCAATTAAAAGTGAAGACAGTAGTCCTCCTTGTCCGCTATGTTCAGCGAGACCAGGACTACTGAGAACTTAAGAACAATGGCAATGGGTTTTTGATCCTACTGCACATATTGGCTTTGTGGGAGCCTAGGCAGTATGGATGCTCACCTTACTAGACCTGGATGGAGGTGGGTGGTCCTTGGACTTCCCACAGGGCAGTGAACCCTGATTGCTCTTTGGGCTGACGAGGGAGGGGGACTTAATTGGGGGAGGGGGGGAAATGGAAGGCGAAGAGACAGAAATCTTTAATAAATAAATAAATAAATAAAAATTAAAAAAAAAGGCCTATGGAAGGCCGGACGATGGTGGCGCAAGCCTTTAATCCCAGCACTCGGGAGGCAGAGGCAGACGGATCTCTGGGAGTTCGAGGCCAGCCTGGTCTACAAGAGCTAGTTCCGGGACAGGCACCAAAACTAAAACTACAGAGAAACCCTGACTCACAAAACCAAAAAAAAAAAAAAAAAAAAAAAAAAAAAAAAAAAAAAAAAAAAAAGGCTTATGGAAACATAGTATAAAAGATTGTGAATGAAGCATTATCAATAAATGATTAAAGTAATTTTCAAAATTGAGAGCTGGCAAGGTTGTAACTCTCATTGGAGAAGTAATAATGTTATCTTAGTTATGAACATAGGTCGTCTTTGCACCAAGAATGATCATAATACCCCCAAATGCTGGATTTATCAATTGTTACCATTAGAACTTAACTAATTACGAAAAATATATATACTATCAAGAAAGATAAAGGAGTTGGATGGTGACAGGAAGAATTATAAAGTAGTTTCTTTAGGGAGTGTCTCAATGAGAAGGTGATACCTGAATGCAGCTGCCACGGATATATTGAGGAAGCCATAAATATATTGGAGGAAGAGTATACTGGAGCTACAAATGGGTCAATACAACAGAGAAAGACAACAGTATGAAGGTAGTATCATCTTTTAAAGTGAATCTAACAAATACTGTACCTGTGAATCCAACCATTATTAACATAGCTCAAATATATTTATTCTGTAATAGATCAACAGAGTAGTTGACATCAATTACATTGAGCATTAGAAGTATGCCACTGACAATTAGCAGTGATTAAGAATAAATGGGAAAAATTATATGTCTCTACTTAGAATTCACATTAGCCACCTGTATTCAAGGCTTGTCTGGGGAAAACTCTACATATAATATAGACATGAAGACTTGAAAGATTATAGTTCAGAGAAATCTGAAGAAAGAAATCAGTAATTAATGTCAACAGGAGTTTACCAAAATTGAAAGAACATTAACATTTGCTTATACTCAAATGTATGTGACCTAGTTATAATTTCTGTTGCTACAATGAAGCACCATGACAGAAAAGGGTTTGTTTGGCTTATACTTTAAAAAAAGTAGTCAATCAATGGAGAAAGTCAAGAGAAGAACTTAAACAGGATGGGAAACTGGAAGCAGGGAATAATAAAGAGGTCATGACAGTGTGATACTTATTAGCTTGCTCTTTGGGGCTTGCTCAGTCTGCTATTTCATAACACTCAGCTGTACCAGTCCAGAGGTAACTCCACTTGCAATGGACTGGGTCCTCCCCCATGATTTACTAATTAAGAAATTTCCATAATTGATATAGGTATTCCTTCTGTATGCTGTGAATACCGCTGGTTAATAAAGAAGCTGCTTTGGGCCTATTGCAGTGCAGAGTAGGGCAAGGAAGGAGTTCCAAGCAGATAGAGGAGGAGAGAGTAGGCAGAGTCAATGAGACATCATGTAGCCACTGCTGAACAGGAAGTTTACTGGTAAACAACGAGCATTGTGGTAAAATATAAAATAATGGAAATGGGTTAATTTAAGATACAAGCGCTAGCTAGCAATACACTTAAGTTATTGGCCAAGCAGTGTTTTAAATAATATTGTTTCTTTGTGGTTATTTCAGATCAGAGCAGCTGGGAAACAAATGAAATAGTCACAAATAATATAAAATATCTTAGTATAATTCTAACCAAGAAAGTGAAAGACCTGTTTTATAAGAACCTACTTGAACACATTGGCACAGGAGACCACTTCCAAATATAATCCCAACAGCACAGACATTAAGAGAGACAATTAATAAATGGGACCTCCTGAAACTGAAAAGCTTCTGTAAAGCAAAGGATATGGTCCACAAGACAAAATGACAGCCTAAGAATGGGAAAAGATCTTCACTATCCCCATAACAGACAGAAATCTGATCTCCAAATTATACAGAGAGCTCAAGATATTGGTTACCAAAAGTACACACAATCCAATTTAAAAAATGGAGTAGACAGAACTCTCAACAGAGGAATATAAAATGGCTGAAAGACATTTAAGAAAATGTTCAGCAACCTTAGTCATCAGAGAAATGCAAATCAAAACAACTCTGAGATTCCATCTTACACATGTAAGAATGGCCAAGATCAAAAACATTGATGACAACTTATTCTGGAGAGGTTTGAGGTAAATAGAACACTTCTGCATTGCTAGTGGAAATGCAAGCTGGTACAGCCTCATTGGATGACAGTATGGTGATTTCTCAGAAAATTAGGAAACATCCTTCCTCAAGACCCAGTAATACCACTTTTCGGTATATATCCAAAGGATGCTCAATCATGCCACAAGGACATGTGCTCAACTATGTTCATAGCAGCCTTGTTTGTCATAGCAGAACCTGGAAACAACCTAATGTAGGTTTCAGCCTTCATTAGAAAAGTGCCAAGAAAAGGTGACTGTAAAGTGTTAAATCCAAAATGGCTGCAGATATCTTAACCATTATCCCATCTTTGAGGCTCTGGGAACATCTCTGAAAATATGATGGAAAGATTTTAAGAGGCAGAGTTTTGGGATGATTATTGGATGGCAGGAAAAGGTGGATGTACTCATAAATTCATAGCAATTTTGCTATCTACAAAAGACATCATAAGACCAAGCCAGGCAGTTTCCCACCAAGAATAGGAGAAAAACACAGGAAACTTCACCCTGAGCTGATGACCAATCAACAGTTGGTAGCTACTAGAAAATGAAACCTGGTTTATTCCCCATGCTCCATATGGACATCACCCATCTGCCCATATGTGCAACTCAAATTAAAAAAGAAAAGGTACTAAAAATTGAGGAGGAGAAGAAGAAGGTAAGAGGAAGAAAAAGAAACAGTGTTGTGAGGTGCACATGTTGGATGTTGTGGGTGTTCGGGAAGAGTTGAAGGGATGATGTATGTGATGTTTTGAATTGGAAATACATCCTTTTGGCTTAGGTACTTGAACAGTTGATGCTCTGTTGTTTGTGCTATTTTAGGGGGTTTAGGTTGAGCATTCTTGCCTGAAGAAGTCTGTCACTGGATGTAAAATCTGTGTCATATAGTCTGTCCTTACTTCTAGTTTGCTTTCTACACTTCAGGCTTATAATTGCAGATATGATTTCTCAGAAACCGCTTCTGCAACCACAGAGTGGACTTTTATATTTTTGGACCTATAAGTCAAAACAAACTCATCATTCTGCAAATGAGCTTGGTCATGGTGTCTTACCACATCAATAGAAAAGTAATACAGATAAGGGTAGGAATATAAAAAATACATAAACAAGTATAAAAACAACATAGAGCCTCTGCTTATTAGAATATTTATTCCTTATGAAGAAATGACAATTTACACTTGCAGAATTAATTGTATACTATCACATTTTATAAACAGTGTGGAATTTCTTAGCCCAAATTATTAAATAAAGATATAAATTACAGTATACTTTATAACATTTATGGATGATACTTAAAATAATTCAAATCATTAATATTTTTAAATGGCATGTTCTTTTAAGTGAATTGAAATTAAAAATACTTTCATTTAGGTTTATCCCTATCCATGAGGCTGCTACCTGAGTTTTAAAGTTTATCCAACCAAAACCAGTCTTGACTTACAATATAATTAGAATGTCAAATCAAACACATTTACTTGTTTTGGCTTCACTTGAAGTCCCAAAGTGCAGCAATACCAAGAGCTTTGTTAAAATGGTGTGTGTCTATAAATGAGTCAAGATCATTTTATTCTGCCTGGTCTTTTTACTTTTCTTTTAGAGTAACAATAAGCAAGAACCTCCACTTTACTCTGAAAAAAAAAAATCCATTTCTATCAGCTGCTTGCAGATTCTTCCTTTCTTATATTAGTGGTGACTGAATCATCAGAGTGAGGTTTCTCAGTTGTAATGCTGGATTTCTTTAATATCAGCTGGAGAACTGGACAGAAAAAAATCTGTGTTTGATTCTGCTCTACTACATATATTTGAGATAAGGCATTAGCTTTTTATGAGCATACAAGGAATTGTTGATGATGAAACAGTGTAAGAAATTCCTTAGCAGGAAGAAAGACATAATACTTCAGATGCTCAAACCAGTGAGAGACTGAAGAATGGGAAAGATACTGCAACAGAATAGAATGAGCAAAACCCACAGATGAGCCATGCGTGGAGGTGCAGAAAGCCTAGGAAGCTAATAGAAAGTTTCACTGCACCATTGGCTATCTTTCAGACCAACAAAGCAATCCTCTTTAGAACAGGAATAACATTAGGGAAGTCATAATTACATGGGTGGGTACCTCAAACTACAAATCCTATAGATTCACTAGTCCCTCTGTGATGTGTATTATAAGGGAAATGTAAGGAGGTTTACCTCACAGGTACAAAACCAAACACAGGGGAAAAAAGACAAAATTTATACTTAAAATACTCACTTCCCCACTATCTTCATATCTGGTAAGGCACTGGGGTTCTTTAGGCAGCATTAAACACAATGATATTAGGAGGTTACAATGGCTCAATATGTCTTGGCAGAGCCCATTTAATATGGTAATGAGAAATATATTGCTATAGATAACATCTGTGAAGTAATAGAAAAGGCCACAACGTGACTAAAAATAATGACGGAAAGGAGATTTATTCTTATTCTAAAGTGTTGAGGTTATTATGAATCAGTCTCCATTTTTTTTCTACACAGAATTAAAATTATGGCCTGAAAGATAGATGAGGACTAAATTGGACAATTATCACTTGCTGCGGCCCAAACAATGTAGTCAACTCATCAGCCTACCAACATTGTATAACAATGTGTTTTTTTTTTTAATGTAGTTAAAATTGGTTACAAAAGCTCAATAATGGCTGTATTATTAAAGAAACAATATTAATTTAAAGTTTTATTTTCTGAAATATATTATAGATGTAAAAATAGAAATTAAAGATTCAGGTAATATAAAATTTAGATAATACTTCATCTCAAGTTAATTTTATATTATAGAAAAGAAACAATGGATTGATGCTCAATATTAAATTCCTCTTATTTTCTGGACCAATTTGTGGGTTGAATTATCTTTTCTTTTCCAGAATTTCAAATCACCTGGATGAATGTTTATAAATAACCCATATCTTTTTTCTTAAATTCTTTTTGATATTTTTAAGATTTATTTTAAATATGTATATGAATACATCTCATATATATACTGATATACTGAGAGTATATATATATATGTATATATACATATATATGTATATATATACTGAGAGTCCAGAAGAATGAATGGGATCCCCTAGAGCTAAAATTACAAGCAGCTGGACTGAGAAACAATTTCAAGTCCTCTGTAAGATCAGTAACTCTTTTTGAGCAATCTCTTCAGCTAACTATTGTTTCAAAGATTCATTTACTATTTACTCCTGTGTATGGTGTGTGTTTAAGTATATAAGTGTGCACACATGCATGAGTTGCTTACAGAGGCCAGAGGAAGGCATTGATCTCCTGGAGCTCATGGTACAGGCAAAGACATTTGACATGGGTGCTGGGAACTGATCTCTGGTCTTCCACAAGATCAACAGTCATTAATTAAACCTACCTTTATAATAATATTATGTTAAACTATATTTGAAAACTCTGATGAGAACTAGGAAGATAGATCAGCAGAGCATTGCTGTTTAGGCGTGAGGACCTGAATTCAGATAGCCAGCATTCAGATAAAAGTTTGATGTGACCATATATACCTGTAACTCCAGCATTGGGGTAGAAAAAAAGTAGGGATTCCTAAGGCTTTCTAGCCAGCCAGCCTAGCAGGAAAACAGCAACCTCTTTGTTCAAGAAGAGACCTTGTGGGGAGGGAATTAGGAAAGGAGAGCATGCTAGGGTAGGCTAAAAGATGTCCTCCACAGGCCTCACAAAATGTGCATGCCAGCATGCACACACGTTGGTACACATGCTTATATCACACACACACACACACACACACACACACACACATACACACACACACACATGAGACTGAGACAGCAATAGACAGAAAAGACAGAGAGAGAGAAAATTACAAAATAATCAGATGAAAAATACATTTTAAGGATCAGCCACTAATGTATTTGGGCATAAATGAGATTGTTTTTCTTTTGTATTTTTACCTGTTTGATTCAAACAGAGTTCTTAATTGCTCCCCTTCCTTAGCATCTTCTTATATAGTGCGTTTATATAGCAGGATTTTTTTTCTTAGCATTTCTCTGAACCTGCTATGTGACATGGATATGCTTAATCCACTCAGCTAATCTGCTTTTCCACCTGCTCTTTAAATATAGGTGTGCCCACTCAAATTCCTTAATCCGCAAATTCTCCCACACCACTTTCATCCCCTAACACTACTCCCATACTCATGTTTTTGCAATTGGTTACCAAAGTTATGTGGTTTCTCACACATCTACGTAATTCACTTATATAATAAGTACTGTCACCACCACGGGGACCAGAGAAAACTCGGTAATTTTTCCCACTAGACTTGAGTGTCTGCAGTAATCTGCTACACTGTTCTCCATTGTTTCAGTTCTACCTGATTTGATTGACAAGTCGTTCCCTTCTTATATCTTCAGTCTCAGTACCTTGCTCTTCCATATATCACATTTCTCTCCAAACTGTACAATAAATTTTCAACTACTCCACAAATTCCTATCTCCTTTGTGGCTTTAATACCATTTCTGTCTTAAAATCTGAATCCCCAAAATAATCAAGGCAGTTTGGTATCAATTCATATTACAGGGGAAATACACATTAATTAACCGTTTTCTCTTACACACAACTGTTGTAAACTTGGCCTAATAGGAAAGTAATATGTTTCTAAGAACAAAACTAAATTCTGAGACAGTAGGGTAGAGCTGCCCAACACTTCCAGTGTCTAACGTAAGGAAATCACACTAGTACCCTGGAATAGTATGCCAGGTCTCCCGGTGCTTTTGTAGTTCTGTTCAATATCATTTTTCCTTCTGGCCTTCGTTTTTTGAAAAAGCATTCACTTCACACGTATATCCTAAGGAAATTTTCCCAGGGTTACACTTTGGAGGCTGGCGCCATTAATATTGCTAACGAAACCTCTGTGGAAGATTAATGGGAGTAAGTCCCTCCTTGCCCATCTTTCTGCAGCCCCTCTTTTATATATGATTTATGGCTTTGATAAAAATGAAAGTATGAGAATTTCCATAATGTTTCTGTCTTCTGGGCCTAAGTTCTTCATAACTGGGACCTCTTCAAAGACCCTGTTATCTTTGATTCCAATCACTTATTGCTTTTTGGTGAGAAATATTCAATAAATACTTCTAATTATGTAAAATCTTAAGTCAGTTCTAGTCTTATGGCTACAATTAGACCTATGGGATATATAGTCTTAAAGCTACTGATGTTATTAATTACCCACAGTAGTACGCACAGCCTGTTAGCTTTGCTGCTCACACATCTATTTTGTAGCACTGTCTTCCTGTCACTTAAAAGCAGTAACGTGTTTCTCAGTGGTTGTTGTGAGACACAGTGTTCAGCTCCTCGCATTGTCTCCATTGCTCCATGTGTGAAAAGACAGAACAACAGTGATATCAGCACAAACTTAAATAAAACATAAACTCACTTCAACAGCTTGCATGCACATTATGGTTCTTAAGAATATTAAATACTTGGAATTTATAGAAAAATAAACTTTCTTGCTAGTATTTCAGGGAAAAAATGAGTAAATTTCAACTAGATATTTTTAGTAAATTTTTATGATTTATAACACATTAGGTGGTTCAGATGGCTCAGTCCATGAACCCACACTGTAGAAGAAGATAAACAATTCCCTTCTGCCACGCACTGCGCCCCCGTGTCTGCGCTCTGTGCACTGGCACCCAGTTACCGAGCTTCGGGCAAGGGACTGGAGGTTAAAATACACACACACAGACAGAGCGACAGCGACACGGGTCATCCTTGAATTCCGCAAGAATGCCCCCTTTATTGTGTTCAGGGGCAGATTATATAGAAATAGCCACGCCCCAGCGAAACCCACCAGAAACCACGCTTCTGTCATCAGGAACTCCTGAAGGTCTCGTGCTCAGAGCAGCTGTAGGCACTCAGATCAGGGGATTACAAGAAATTCAGGATCTGGGGTCTCACTGCTCCTAACACCTTCAAGTTGTCCTCTGATTTCCACACGTTTGAGATTGCATGCAAAGGTGTGCATGTACACAGGCGTGTGCGCACGCACACACACACAAATACAATTTTAAAATTTTAAATAATCATACTTTATGACATTACATACAAATATAATGTTTTTCAAGAATTCATTATTGACGTGTTCACTAACTGGTACTTCAGATACCTTCCCAGCAAAAACAGAACTGCCGTTCTAGTGACTGGAGCACCATACAGCAGCTCAGCTGAGTGTTAACTACTCCCGTGCTGCTCTTTCTCACGGTGCATTTGTTTTACTTCTGTAATTGTTCAGTATTCCAGCACAGGAGTATGAGGAGTGTGAAAATGTCAGAGTGCAAAAGGGTGGCTGGCTTTTTGCATTGTGAGTCCACATTTTACTACATCAACGTCGATCCTGCTGTCATCCCACAAAGACACATCGACTTAAAATCTTCCTGATTCAGTTTGTATGTAAGAAAAAATGTATTATGCAAAATGAAGAATTGCCAGTCAAGAGGTAAATGCTGCTAAATGTCAGTTGACAAAATCACGAGAGCTTTCACAGAGGGAAACTATATATTATTGCTATATGTCAGAATATTAACTGAAAGAACGATTTCAGAGAAGTGTAGCAGAAACCTCACTACACGAGAATTTCGAAAATGCAAGCTTCTTGGAAAACAAGTGATTGAAGGAAACTTTTTCTTTAAACTATTTAGATAGGATTGTCCAAATCTCATAACAAGATTCAATATTATTATCACTATCATATTTAACCACTTGTGAAGAAATATTAACTTATAAAAAAAAAGCATAAGTGGGGCTGGAGAGATGGCTCAGAGGTTAGGAGCACTGACTGCTCTTCCTGAGGTCCCGAGTTCAATTCCCAGCAAGCACATGGTGGCTCTCAACCATCTGTAATGAGGTCTGGTGCCCTCTCTGGCATGGAAATACACAGACAGTAGGATATACACAATAAATAAATCTTTTTTCAAAAACAAAAGCATAAGTTTTTCGTGAAAATGAGTAGGAAATGGCAATCACTGATGAATCAAAAGGACAGGAATTCATCCTGCAGACAATACGCTGAGGGACGAGGAAGAGGCTCCAACATAGGAGCAGTTGTTTCAGGTGTGCAGAGCCCTGGATTCAATCCATAGTACTGAAATTAAATATTTGCTCTGAAAATACAAAACTGCAAGAGGAAATACATTTTAACTAAATATTAAAATTCCAAACTTATTAGAGATCTGACAGTTTCCATTTCGTTAAATTTAAAAATATCATCACACAGATAGGATTATACAAGATAATTCATAAATTTTTCATTGGTGTTCTTTTTAATAGAGTTGATTGTGTGTTGCAGGAGAAAGCAGCCTGTTGGTTTCTGCTGCTCAGTTCCCAGCCGCCCAGCTAGCTTAGCCCCGAAATAATCACACAGAAACTGTATTAATTAAATAACTACTTGGCCCTTTAGCTCTAGCTTCTTATTGGCTAACTCTTATATTAATTTAACCCATTTCCATTTAATATGTGTATTACCACGAGGTTGTGGCCTACTAGCCAAGTTTCAGCACGTCTGTCTCCAGGGATGGATCCATGGCATCTCTCTCTCTGCCTTCCTTCTCCCAGCATTCAGTCCAGACTTCCCCACCTACCTAAGTTCTGCCCTATTAACAGGTCAAGGCAGTTTCTTTATTCACTAATGGTAATCACAGCACACAGAGGGGACACCCACATCACTTGTGACATTTTTGTACCTTTTACTTCTTTATACTTTATAAGATCTCCAGTATCTTCATAT
>NW_026067998.1:474122-475479 GCF_014885135.2 Alexandromys fortis
AATTTTAGAATTCATCTTCCTATCCGGCTTCAGAGTTCTTTATTAGTTTTCTTACATAGAATTGCTCTTTAGTTAAAATTGAGTTTCTCTCAAAATTTAATGAGTATGTGCTATTTACTTGAAGAAAATCCATTCTTAGTTATCATTTAATCAAACCTAATTGCCTTAAACTTAGTGGCTTACAATTACAGCTTATCATGTCCTGTTCATATGATTTTCTACATCTGCAATTTGAACAGGACTTGGAAAGAGAACTATGTCCCACACAAATTTAACTAATCCACCCTGGAACTCAGCTGTGAGTACACTGTCCTAGTCCATATGAACTTAAGGATTTGGAATGGGATGGGATGCTAGAAATCTCCGTCTCCAGCTGGACTACGAGATTCAGCACTTGAGCAGTTTGCATAGCATCTCAGGATCCAGGAAAGCAAACTGGAAGTCTCCAGAATCTAAAGGCAGATCTGGCACGGCAGAGTCGTTTTTGCTCTGTGATCCAATGATGCTACAGGGTTGTCCTTCAGTATCTATTGAGGATTTGAACCATGATATCAAAGATAACAAAACCCAAGAATATTCTGTTCTCTAAAATGCAAAAAGTTGTAGTATGGCATATAAGCTGCTTATTTCCCTTTATTACTTAAAACTCGCAATACATTTACTTAGGAAAACCACCACAAGCTAATATTGTAAAAAAAAAAAGTCTCTAAAGAATGGTTTAGAGAATAATGAAAAACATTTCCACAAGTCAGTACAAATTTTATTTTAAGCAATATATTGCCAATCTATATTCGTTTGCATTTCAGCTTTGGGAATACATAAACTCAGAATACCAGATAGTCTTTATTATTCATTATTGCCACACAGTTACCAAAATGTAAGAAGGAATTCTGTTTTCCAAAGGGAAGACACAGAAAAGGAATCATGGCTTCACTTACTCTCCAAGAATTATTTATACTTTTTTACATATCAAAGTCTTTACCCTCCCTCAAAGTTTTAAATTCTGATTTATTATATTATATTATATTTCTTGAAGAAACTGCAAAAATGCAATTTACAATTTGGAATACAGGATGTAATTGTAGCTTATAAAACAAAACTGATATATAATAACAATTGATCATTTGGGACATTGTACTAAATGTAGAAAGAATAAAGGAATTTCCTTTATATTTGGAAATTTTTATGCAATATATGTTGATCATTTTGATCACATTTTTCCATCCTCCAACTCATCCTAGAAGTTTCCCTCTATCTTCATCAAATTCTCTCTCTCTCTCTCTCTCTCTCTCTCTCTCTCTCTCTCTCTCTCTCTCTCTCTCTCTCTCTCTCTCTCTCTCTCTCTCTCTCTCTCTCT
>NW_026067998.1:477224-482128 GCF_014885135.2 Alexandromys fortis
AACCTGCTCTCTTTAGATGGACACCTTGCTCAGCCTAGATACAGTAGGTAGGGCCTTGGACCTTCCACAAATTAATATGTGTGCTTTATTCCTCTCTGAGGAGTAGGTGGCATAGGAGGAAAGGTGGAGGTAATGGGAGATGGAGAGGGAGTGGGAACTGAGATTGGTGTGTAAAATGAATAAAAGCTAGTTTGTTTTCTTTAAAAAATAATAAATAAAATAAAAAATAATTTACCAAAAATCAAACTTAAAAGTAGTTGTTTTCTCTCATAACATTTGTGCTGCTATTGCAACCAGTATTTCTTGTAGACTGAATACTAGCAAATTTCAAGGTTTATAGTTAAGCAATATTGATTGTCACCTTTTCTTCCTGTAGCATGAATGGTACCTTCTAGTACCATGAACACTATATAGTAAGGCTTAAGCATCTAGTTAGCTACTAGCTAAATTTCTCTTTTTGGATGATGAAAGTAAGTGATCTTCAGCAGTCGATCTTCACCAGTAGATTGTGGTGAGTAATTGCTAGCTCTGGCCTGTGATGTTTGTAGATTTCCATGGGGTCCATTTGATTAACAATACAGCAAGATGTACATGAATCTTGGGAAAGAAGTTTTGATTAATGTCATAAGATATTTATTCACAACATTGTATTCTGTACTATTTAATGATTCCATTTAGGTTCTCTTAATATAAGTATATGCTTTAGGAAGCTTTTACATTAGTAAGTTTTCGCATGGTTTTTCAAAGGAACTTTAATAATAGTTGTCCATCCACATATTCCCCTTCGTTTCCATTCTATCAAATATTACTCTTTATTTAATCCTCCTATTCTAGTTTTCTCTTTGGTTTTCCATAATAATATATTATAGTTCTTCTTCCTTGGAAGATCCTTTACTCCACTCAATTCCTTACTAGGTAGTTAACCTATGTCATTATTCAGATTGTAACACACATGTTAAAAACTCAAAAGCTAGCATCCCTATATAAGAGAAAATATGCAATACTTGTCTTTTGGTGTCTAGGTCACCTAATTCAGGATGATTGATTTTAGCAATGCCCATTTACTTGGAAATTTCAAAGCTTCATATGTTTTAACAACTGAATACTACCCTATCATGTAAATGCACTAAAGTTTCATTATTCAATGATGCATTTCTAGGCGATTTCCAACTACTGAATATTATGAATAGAGGAGCAGTGAATGTGGATAAGTATATATGAAGTAGAGTGTATAGTCCTTTCAATATATGCCCATGAGTGGCATAGCTAGATCTTGAGGTAAATCTATTCCCTGCTTCCACAGGAACACACTGATTTTCATCAAAGTTGTACAAGTTTTTATCCCACCAGCAATGGTTAAGTATTCCCCATCTTCTTTTCATCCTTGTGTTATCATATTTTATAGATTTTAGACATTCTGACTGGTGAAATTTCAAAGTATTTCTAATTTGTATTGGTCCAATTGATAAGCATGTTTAGGATTTAAGTTTGTCTTAGTGATTTGTATTCCATCTGTTGAGTACTCTCTGCTTAATTCTATATCACATTTTTAATTGGGCTATTTGTTTTCTTGATGCTTTGTTATTAGATAGATAGATAGATAGATAGATAGATAGATAGATAGATAAGATATAAATAGATGGATAGATAGATGATTGATTGATTGATTGATTGATTGATATATTAGATGTGAATCTTATATTGATTTTTATAGCAGACTTTATTAACCCAAAACTGAAAAAGAATACTAATATCCATTATGCATTTTTGGTACATTTGGTAGATCAGATTATGACTAATGCAAATTTGTAAGTCATAGCTTGCTATGACTGGCATTTAACATTTGTGTTGATGAACATTCTTTATCTGATATGTATTTCCCTCCAATAAAATCATCTCTAATATACTATGTCCATTCAATCCTAATATTAAAGTTATTGATCAAGTATACATTCCTGTCATTTTTTATTTGTTCATGAACAGACAAAAAGACTTACAAAGAGACAGACAAATGATTGATAGATTGATAGATACATAGATTGATTGATATATAGATAATAAATATAAATGACACATATAGCTTGTGCCATTTGCAAATGGAGTTAGATCATAAATTTTCCTTTCTGAACTTGCTCAGCATAACCTCTGGGACACTATTGTGCTATTGATTCTTGCACGTTTAATCTTTACTTGAATAAACATGTATTTCTTCTGCAGGCAAAGTTTGCATCTAATTCATTTTTACACTATAAACTGGCATTGAATATGCTAAGTAATTGTCAGTTTTATGAAATCTTGAGCCTATTTCTACTTGTGGAAAAGGAATTAATTGTAGGGATCTGCATCATGACTGACTTTGTTATTTAGTGGCTGTGAATCTCCAAGAAAATAAATGTTCATAGACCAGAGTCAAAAAAAATTTGCATACTTCAGGATACTGTTTCAGAATAAAATGAGTTGTGATATGCAAGCTACATAGAAATGATAATTATTAGCCATTATTATCAAGGTATGTCCAAAAGATATTAAGTTAAGTAGTACTCTAAAGTGCAGCATGAATGTTGGTAAATAGTTTTGTAGTAAGTTCTTGTCAGGGTAGAATTTAATATTATGCTTTTTGTGACCCAATCTAATAAGTAACATTAACATGAGTTTATAAAACGATCAGAAGTAGATTTATATGACATGGCCATAAGGAAGATTTGAAATTCCCAGTGCTTTGTAGTACTAAAACACAAAGACTCATTAGGGCATATTAACATGTTCATGTTTCTAAAGAGAATGCTGTGATCTGGGTATCTATTACTCTATCAATGTTAACAGCTCTATTAAGTGCATCTCTATAGGCTATCATTTCAACTTAAGTTGCCTTTACTAAGTACAAAGTTAGCAGATAAATACTGAATAACTTCAATGAGAATAAACAAATCCAGAAAACAGTCCTTTTCTCCTATTTTATTGAAAATCACTTTGTTCCCCCCCCAATATACAATATCTTGATCACAGTTTCAGATCCTTCCACCCCTCCTGCTTACACTTTATCTCCATTCCCATATGGATCCAGCCCCTTTCTTTGACTAACAAACAATTAGAAAATAGGCTTCCAAGGGAAAATAAAAAATTAAAACAAAAATGTAACAAAATAAAAAAACACCGTAAAATGTCAAAACAAAACAACAAAAAAAGAAGAAAAAGAACCTCCCCCCCAAGGCGCAATAAACAGACAACGATGCAGAGACTCCTCATTTGCACACTCAGGAACTCATAAAAACACTAAACTAAAAGTCATAGTAAAATCAGAGTACCTATAGAATGAAAAGACAATACATGCACCTACATTTAGGTGTGTGCGTGGGGGGTGAACATATATACATATGTGAAGATCTTCATATCTATACATAGATTCATATACCTATATAGGTATACACAAATACTCATATATACCTATAGGTATATGTGTAGAATTTATATTATAGCAATATAGATATATGATCTGAGATATATTTCTGCTACAAAATGTTTATAGCCAAATACTTCAAGCTTTTCTTTCATATGTCATTCATTTACAAAATAGTCTTGCAGATTTTCAGCAAAAATATGCTATTTCACGCATGAAAACAAAGTTTAAAATGTATAATGGTCTGCTTTCATTTTTATTCTAGGAAATATTTAATTTCTTTTTTATTACGGTCTTGACCAATTTTTTCCTTTTATTTAGTAGTGAGTTGTTAAGTTTCCATGAGTTCATAAACTTTCTGTTGGGTTATTATTGTTGACACCTATCTTCAATCCATGATGGTCTCGTCAGATGTATGGTGTTATTTCAGGTATATTGCATCTACTGAGACTTGCTTTTGAGTCTGAGTGTGTCATCAGTTTGGGAGAAGGTATACTGAAGGAATGAAGGGATACTCTCTCTTTATCCCATGTGAAATGTTCTATAAATATCTGTTAGGCACATTTAATTTACTATGTCTTTTGTCCCCAGTACTTTCCTGTATAGCTTTTGTCTGGATCAAGTCAGTAACTATTTGTGTGCGAGGGTCAATAAAGCTTAAGGAATTTTTCTTTTAGAAGTTTGATGCCCTTATGTTTGGCTGCATGGATTTTCAGATCACCATGTCCTTTTGGAGGATCTGGTGTTCTTTGCAATCTCTTATGATTAGTTTTTGTTTGAACTCTATTTTGTCAGATATTAAAATGATATTAAGCTTGCTTCTTATATCCAACTGCTTCTACTATTTTTTCTATTTTTTTTTTTTCGAGACAGGGTTTATCTGTAGCTTTGGTGCCTATACCGGAACTAGCTCTTGTAGACCAGGATGGCCTCAAACTCCCAGAGATCCGCCTGCCTCTGCTTCCCGAGTGCTGGGTTTAAAGGCGTGAGCCACCACCACGCAGCTTGTGTAGCTCATTTTAAAATGTAATGTATTGTTCTTGAGGTCTCAGTAGTCCTCATTGTCCGCTATGTTCAGCAAGACCGGTTTTAACCCAGGCTTTTTCAGACCCAGGCCAGGTGGCCTTATTGAGTTCCCGATAGGACATCACCATTGTCTCAGTGTGTGGGTGCCCCATGGCAATGGGTTTTTGATCCTACTGCACCTATTGGTTTCATGGGAGCCTAGGCAGTTTGGATGCTCACCTTACTAGACCTGGATGGAGGTGAGTGGTCCTTGGACTTCTCACAGGGCAGGGAACCCTGATTGCTCTTTGGGCTGACGAGGGAGGAGGACTTGATTGGGGGAGGAGGAGGGAAAGGGGAGGCAGCGGTGGGGAAGAGACAGAAATCTTTAATAAATAAATATAAAAAATGTAATGTATTATTAAGACAAATAGATTAATAGAAAATCATCTATGGTGGTGAAGCTTATAGTCATGTTAGTTAGATTTTCTAGATGTACAGA
>NW_026067998.1:482809-503090 GCF_014885135.2 Alexandromys fortis
TTCTTTTTTATTTAAACAGTAAAGGGGAGATGATGTGGGAGGCCCCTTTGTATACTGTGATTACCATTAATGAATAAAGAAACTGCCTTGGCCTTTCTGAGAGGAAGAAGGCAGAGTTAGAGAGACAATATGGAGCCATCAGAGACAAACATGCTAAAGCTTTGCTGGTAGGCCACGACCTTGTGGTGATGGACAGATTACTTAAAATGGGTTAAATTAAGATGTAAAAGTTAGCCAATAAAAAGTAATAGCTAATGGGCCAAGCAGTGCTTTAATTAATACAGTTTCTGTGTGATTATTTCAGGTCTAAACTAGCCAGGCGGCCAGGAAGAACAAGAGGGCCTCTCTCTACATAAGAACCAAAAGGTAGATACATTTTACCTTTCAATATTATAAAGAAGACACTATGAAATAAAGTATGTTACAGGAATAGCGTCCTAAAAATTATTAAACAGATGAAATTAATAGTTGAAATTTTAAATGTTAATGAATATACTTATTAAGAAACAGTGTTATTGGGCAAGAAAACATAAATTATAATGTTGATGGTTTTTAATTTTTAACTTCTTACATTTACAAACTGTTATTGAATTATTAACAAACCTCAAAGAAGACAATTGTTCCATATATATTTCACATCTTAAAATTCTAAATATCAGTGCAAAACTTGAGAGATAAGTATACATCAGTTAAAATAAGTATCTTACTGAGAAAGCATTCATTTAAAAATATATAGTACTTTCATCTTTCATATTTTACTGCTATTTGTGCCATGAGCAGTTCTAAATCATTAGAAAAATACATATGTGTACACACACACATTACTATGGTGAATTTAAGATTGTAATCTTGGAAATTAAATTTATTTCTAGAAAAGTAATTGCCCTTATTTCTGTATTACATTGTAAAATTATTGGCTATAGTTAATTGCTCAGGCTTTCATTACAGAGCAACATATACTTTGTAAATTCAGAAAAGGACAAAATTTTTCAGGGTTCTATACAAAGAATACAATATGGAGGAGAAGGTTGCAGGTATTTCTAAACACTTGAGTCTGATATGGAGGAGCCAGTGTAAACAAAATTTGTTTCTACTAGACTTCTCTCATTGTCTTTAAAACAAACACTTTTATTTCTGAATGTGGTAGTTAATCTTCTTATTAGTCTGCAGAGATTTAGGAAAAATTTAGGACACTGAAGTGCATCTATAAAGTCATTTCCAGGGAGAACTGCTCAATAGGAGGAGACCTGCTTCCAATGAAGAAAGCATCATCCCCTGGTTTGAACATCTAGACCAAACAAACAGTTTTATAAAGAAGGAATACAAACTTCTGGGAGAATCTTTGAAAATGTTCAACATTTTTTGCCTTCCGGGAAATACGGATTAATACTAGTTTAAAATTCCATGGTTTTCTTTCTTTCTTTGTTTCCCCCTGCAAGTAGAGTTGATATCCAATGAAAATTAAGGTTGCAACATATCACAAGGATTATATAGTATTGCATGAATGATGACTATTAAAATAGTATCTCTTCAGCATCATCATCATCATCATCATCATCATCATAATTGAATGGTGAAAGAATGTTACTTAACATAAACATATATAGTAAATTGCTTTAACTGAAAAAAAAAGAAAAATAAGCAAAGGCTGTATGGCAAGAAGACAAATCCAGAAATTGGATATCATAAATGAAGAAACCTTTTGGAGCCCACTGGTGACCACGAACATTCTGCTACATCTATAAGCCTGATAGGAACCTAAGAAAACTGAAATGTACCCGACACGAAGTAATAGTTACACTGAAGAGTTAATCCTGTGGAGAAGAAAACCTCTCTCCATACTGTAAAACACATCTCTACGGGAGTATCATAGATGTAAAAAAGAGTATTTAAACAAAACAGACTGGTCAATTTCCACAGAAATAACTAATTAAACAGATATGTGTATTTAATATTCATGAAAATTACACTATTAAGTGATACAAAACTAAATTTTCAAAGCAGAATTAAAATTTAATTAGCTATCAGGTAAAGGAGCTTATAAGTTTGACCCTGCTATAGGCAAAGTAGGAAAAACTTCATATTCTTTGCACCTCTGAATAGTTTCTTTACAGTGTAGTTAATATGCAATCCTGCTGCAAAGACCATCTAAACGTTGTCCATTAGAAATGCAACCTTAAATTAAATAAAAGGAAAACAAAATAAAAGAGTACAAAGAAAGAAAATTCCTAAAGCAGGAAATATAATTGTTACCAAATGAAGCTTCCAATTCTGAGAATGGGTTACATTAAATTGAATTGTTGGTCAAAAAGATCCCATTGCAACTCCCCCCCCAAAAAAAAATAACCAGGTTATTGCCAAGGATACGGGTAGCTTTTCACAAACTAATGATACGATAAAATTGCTGAAGACAGCACCTTCATAATTATTGAACATGGAGAAGTTACGTTGGTGCCTACCTACAGCCTGCACCACCTCCTGACAAATGCTCATTGTACTGGAAGATACCGTTCATGGTACTGGAAGGTATTGTTCATGTCCATGTTCATGGTACTGGAGGTTACTACAGGAGCAAAGTCAACAACAGCCCACTACAAACTCTTCTATTTACGACGTGATCTGTCTGCAAGATGAGCTAGTGCAAGAGTGACACAAAGATGGTGAGAGGAAGCAACCAAATCTCTCAGTGAAATGGAACCCATCCCTGGCACTGTGCAGGAGGCCAAAAACCTAAGCTTAGGTAGGTCAAGTATCCAATGAAATTCAATCACTCGTTTTCTGCTAAAGGATCCTAGCAATAAGAAGACTCCTAAAGGATAGTTTGTTTTATCAGTAGATCTGTGTCTCACTCAGCCATCGTCAGAGAAACTTCCTCTTGCAGTAGATGAGAAATAATACTGATACCTCACAAATAAACAGGGAATAAAAGACCTGGGAACTCTCAATCCTAAATGGGTTATTTCCATCAAGTCCCTTCCTTCAGGCCTCATGAAATTTTGTATAAGGGGAGGCAAAATGATGGTAAAATCCAGGACGAGACAAGGGAAACGGGGATTTCTATACAAAGCAGGATGGATGTACATATGAATTTCAAGAGAGTGGGGCAGCATGCATATGACCATAAATAGGGACCTATGGGGTCCCAGTATTGTGAGAGGAGTCAAACTCAAACCTGCATCCCTATCTCAGAAGTCATCACTGAAGCACAATTAAAAACCCAGAGATAGAAACTGGGGCTCAACCTAAATACCAGAAAAGCAAAGCAGTCAGCCACTGGCTCTTACCTAGACCTCAGTCCAAAATGGTGATCCTGAATCCAGAAACCTTAGAATGAAACTTATTTTATAATACTCTCTAGGGATGTGATTAAAGGTATGCACTACTGGGATTAGAGGCATACACTGCCCAATTTCTAGGCAGCTAGTATGGCTACTGGGTTTAAAGGTATGTGTTACCACTGCCCTGTCTGTAAGACTGGCCAGTGGGGCTTTACTTATTAAAATAAAATGAAATACCAACAAAAATCCCCAATTAAAAGCTACTAGCAAATAAAAAATCATTTTTTTGTTTTTGTTTGTTTTCCAAAGGAGTCTGTACTGGTTGTACAATCCTTTCTTACTTAAAAGGTCCCATGCCCAATAGTTAATTCCAATAGTTAATTACCAATATAAAACAAATTCTTTGGCATTTTTGAAAGTACTTTGCCTGATAATATTTTGTCTGGGATTATTTTTTTTATTTTTACCATCCAGATCCTTCCTATATATAGTACATAATGTGGTTTCTTGTTTCATGTATCTATGGAAATTTTGCGTGTATGAACTTGTATTTCTCTATGTCTATCTGTTTCTTGAGCTTTTTCTTTGGCTTTGTTTCTTCTCTTTAATTGTTTCTTTTGTCCTGTCCTGGTTTAGTTGTTTTGATTTTTACCTATTTTTAGATACTAGTTTGTATTTCATTGAGAGAGAGAAAGAAAGATTGTAGATTTGGTGGAGAGGATGTGGAAGACCTAGGGGGAGTTCAGGGGGTAGAAATGATGATCAGGATATACTGTACTAAAATTATACATTTTCAATGACTATATAGCACACAGAAAAAGAGATTAATGCAGTAAGAAAGAGGCTATGCTGAATACACGATCCAGTAAAAATAACAATAAGAAGACAGATGGAAGTAGTGAAATATTTCTATTTTTTATGTTTACAAGAATTTAGTGTAGGATGAAAACTATAATAACTATGAGAAATGCTCATTTAATGGTCATTCCTTAAAACCACATATAAATTTGCTACAGTCTTTTCATTGATAATGAATATTTCTTTATTTCTTTGGCTACATAATTTGAAATGTGATTAAGCTAAGAATGATACTATATTCAAACTCTATTTTGTTGACCACTGCTCTGCTTGCTTGTAGAATAGGTGGCTGAAGTAGAGAGCAGCCAGGGACAAAACATAAATTTTATGCTAAAATTGACAAATAATATTATTAAACAAATATTAAATAGCTTAAATTAAGTCAAAACTTCTCACAGTTGATAAGGTATTTTAATTATGTGTTTTAAAAAACTAAAGGTTGCGCCATACATCAGCTGCAGGGGAAAATCTCGTAAAGGATCTCATTAGTTAATGATTAAACAATTTCAACTTTTAAAACTTGAAAGAGCAGCTAATTTTTACAACATGAAGCAATCACTCACATAGGGTTTCTATTTATCCTTTATATAGTATAAACATCTCCATAATGTAATATCAAGATTGTAATCGGGAAATGTTCTTTTGTTCTCAGGCACCCAGACTCAAATAAACAGAAACTATATTAATTACAACACAGTTTGGCCAACAATTCAGGCACATTTCTAGTTAGCTCTTATATCTTAAATTAATCCATTTATATTATTTTGATTTTTACCACAATGCTCATGGTTTGTTACCTCTTGCTTCTTGGGCAGCTACATGGTATCTGCCACCTTGGTCTCTTTGATTCTGCCTACTCTTGCTCTATATGGCTGTTCCGTTTTCCCACCTAGCTTTACCCTGCTAACCCACTGGAGGAAACAGTTTCTTTTTTACCAATGGTAATAAAATATATTCATAGCCTACAAAGGGAAATCCCACACCAAAGGTTTGTATTTTTTCTAATGAAGAATATCTCCATGATGTGGTTTCTATATTCATAGTTAACCTTAGAAGACCTGAATCCAAATAATATTTTTGTGCCAGTAGCATTTTTGGGGGGACGTGGGTTCAAGACAGGAGTTCTCTGTAGCTTTAGAGCCTGTCCTCGAACTAGTTCTTGTAGACTACAGATCTCTTTGAGTTCAAGGCCAGCCTGGTCTACAAGAGCCAGTAGCATTTTTATCTGTAACTATTAATCACTTAGGGGTAATTGCTTGTAAGACTGTCCATCCATATGTACATGTATATATAATATATATTATATATTATATTTTTTCTAATGAAGAATATCTCCATTATATAATATATTATATATGTAATATATATTATATATATATTAGCATGAGAAATGGGTAAAAATATTTCAAACTAAATAGCAATGAAGAATTATCACTTACTACCAGTTTTGTGTGAATGGTCTTACTAATTTCTAAGGTACCTTGGGGCTAATTGAGTCTCTAACTCCCAGGCTTTAACTTTAGGCTAAGACTTATTCTGTCCAAAAATAGGTGTAAAGTTAGCCCCTTGCTGGCCTAAATTGAGTGTGAAATTATCCACATTGTTTTTACAAAATCAACTAATCAATTGAAGGGGAAATTTACTCATTAAAAACATGGCCTTCCTTTTGCAAATGAGAGGTCAAAAAATAATCAATCATTACGAAAAAGGAAATACAGTGAAAATTAATGGCAGTACAGAAATGTTACTTCTTTATCAAGATCCTTAAGCCTGCCCATACTTCACTGTGGCTCTTTCTCCCGAACAAATGAACTAAAATTGAATATAAAAGCAAACTCAAATGGACTTCAATACCACATACCAAATACACCTTTCTAAACATGAAGCTCTTGGATTGAAATAACTTTAGAAGCTTTTCTTGAGAAGATGGTATATTAATGACTTCTTGCTTCATTTTCCTAGATGCAAAAACAGTGAAATGTCTATAAAATATTTGCTCTACATTATATGGAAATGTCAAATATCAAATACCACAGTCATATATGCTGTCATTTATCTTGATTAAATTTTATTTCTGGAGCACTATGTAGTTGAAACATCTCTTAAAGAAATGCTACAATAACATTTTGTACTCTAACTACACCAGGGAAATCATAATTCTCAAAATAGGTGATTGTATGGCTGGCACTATAGCTGGTCATTTTCCAAAAGCTATCAGCTATCCTAACGCCCCCAGATAACAAAAGAGCAAAAACAGCCACAGAAACTGGCTGTTGGAATGAAAATCCAAGTTAATCGCATTTATGTATGAATGCTAGCATCCCCCGTAGTCTGCTGTTGCTGGATTTTTAAGCAGCTCTGTAACTTCCACTGTTGTAAAGTGTATATACCAACTCAGAGTAGACTTCCTCTGCTGATTCTGCACTGCTGTGTGTGGGGTGGCTAGGATAAACACCATGAAAGCTCAGCAGTGTTTGACAAGGCAGACTATTAATCAACCACCAGGAAACTCACCCTACATTAGACCCCCTGGGGATTCTGAAAGTATTTTCAATAGTGCAATTCTAATGCCTCTGGCAGTCACAGAGTTTGGATATGTTAAACTCAAGACTCATCCTGTGGAAGGCAGGATGTTTTGAAATGAATGTAGCTACGTGTAACTGTTAAGAAGGGGTGGGTTCTCTTGATTTTCCTACATTTATTTTATCTGACAGAATCCTAGTTATGTCAAGGGTTTTAAGGGGCGGATAAGAAGGACTGCTTGTTTTTGACAGTTGAATAAATGCAAATTGGCAAACAAAACTGGAAATGAAGAGCAGCCAAAAGACGCCACACTTGTCAGATCATTTTGTTATTTGACTTTGAAGTCAACACAAGACTGGGTGACCATAGCAATGATTATACTTTTTTTCAATTGTCTTTTAACTCATTAAGTAAATAACTCACCTAATTTCATTGTCATTAAACTTCCACTCTTACACAGTCCTTCACCTAGAGAAAAGTCTTTTCCCAAAATGCATCCATTAAAAACTGTCTACCAAAATAGCGTGAGAATTTTGCAACTTGAATATTTGTATTAAATATGAAGAATTAAATGTAAGTAAGATCATGTAATGCTTTACTGAGTAAACCAACAGGACATTTTCTGCTAACACATTCTTACATGTGGTTTCTCTTCATTTTACTCTAGATTATGGAGATAGGGAGCAAAAAATAAGAGTATGAGTTGGAAAAGCAGACAAGTTCTCAGTTATAGCAAATGCAATTACAAATGAATGAAAATGCATAGGAGTTAAATTGTCTACAGATTTGGTTCTTTCCAGTCCCTGCTTTTTAAAAACTTCAATAACAGGATGTTAAAAATGTTACAGTCACAGTGAGTATGGAACTGAAAATAGACATGATAACTACTTTTAGGAACTATTACTTGTGAATATACAAGAAAATAGTAAATTAAATCCATAAAATATGATATAAATATTTAAAGACACAGAAGACTAAACTAGAGTAGCTTCTGATTTAAATAAAATAACACTCAACAGCTTTTTGTGCAGAGGAAATTGAGGTGATTTTGTTATGTTTATATTATCTATTATACTGAATTTAGCTCTCTAGACAGACTAGCTAGATATAGTCTAAAATTACAAAATTATGGGATATTGAGTATTTGAATTTATGAGTTATTATATATCAAACTGGCATGATTGAATCTGAAGTAAAGAAATAAGGTTACTGAAGATATTATGTCAAATTAACTGTCTAATTCTTATTAATTTGCTTTAATTCTTTCATATGAAATTTTGCTCCAAGTTAAATAATTGAACCAATTTCAATCTACGCAATTTTTAGTCTAAGCCACAGGTTCATTACTTCCATAAATATTGACACTTATGTACATTCATTTAAGTTTTAATGTTGTTCGGATTGCTACATGACACTCTAATTTTTTAAATTAGTATCTTTGTCTTCCTAGGGTTCATCCTAAATTCCTATAGGAATGAGCTTTTCTTTTTCACTAAGTACGGACATAGTGATTTAGTGGTTGTTGTACTCAATATTTTGAGGCAAGTTTCATAGGACCTTACTTCAGACATACTTGAAAAAGTATAAAATGGGGTGGGAATTTTTTTAAGTAATATCGGTGCATTTGATATTTTTCCATATCCACAAAGATATTGTTTTCCCTATGATGTTATTTTTAATGTTAGATGTGTTCAATCATTCTGACTTTTGTGATACTAGGAATTACTTAGTGTTGTTGCAATTTACTTCAAGAATTTTTCAGGGTTTGTGTCTTTTAAGGTTAGCACTGACTATACAGGTGTGTCTTTAAAATTCTGCACTGTTTTCAGTCATTAGAAAGGCCACTATCCACATTCGTTTTTCCTTTAAGAATCTCCTTAATCTGTAATTAGATTGGCTATGGCACTAACCAGTCTCTTCAGTGTTCGATTTCTCTTCCTTTAACTCCCCTTCTGTTACATCCTTCTTCCTTCCATCCTCTCTCCTTCCCTTGTTTCATCTTTCTTTCTCATAATAATTTACCCTAGATATCTGTAAATCCCTTAACTTCATCTTCAGCATCACCGAAGTGCAATGTTTAGGTACTGTTTTCAGTCACAAGACCACTAAGATTTGAAGTGTGGCAGTTTATTACAAAGATATGGAATTTTAAACAAGATATTCAAATTCACACTTACCAGCCTCTAAAATGTTCTATTTAAAATTACAATGAGAGAATAAACTCATAAACTTTTGTTGTGAGTTAGATTGAGTTCCTAATATATCACATTTGTAGAACAGTCCTTGGGCACTACAGCTAGAAATGAGTTGCTATCCATCTTATAAAGGAATTGAGTTTGGATTCTACTTCCAGTTGATTCATTGATCTATGACCAAACAAAAGTGATTTTTGTTTGCTTTCATTGATCTTTATTTTCTACTACTAAATATGGTTCTCTCTCTCCATATATCATATTATAAATATATATAAACATAAATATTCTAAAAATGTGAAGAAATTTGGTAGTATAATCTATTGTTACAAGTTTTATTATGTTCTTCCTGAATTATTTATCAATGTAATCTTCTTTTACTTTTTTTGCTATTATCTATGTACTTGGTAATCCTTGTTTTTGATCAACATACACACACACTTGCAAAAAGCGATTCAATTTATTGTAAAATGTAGATACAGGGCTGGCAAATGACTCAGAGAGTAAAGGACTTGCTGTGACATTTTTTGCCATTCAGCTTTACCCATAATAACCATAAAACTGTGGAAAGAAAGAATTAACTACATTAAGTTGTTCTGTGATCTCTAGAATTGTAATACAGCAAAGGAGCCCATACACACAACATGTGTGCAACTGTGCACACACTCTCATACACAAACACACAGAGAGGGTAATGATTTTTAAAAATATATAAATAGCCATGGTTTTATTTTTAATTTCTGTGATTCTGCATCCAGAACAGACTTTTTTCCTAATATGTAGAGTCAACAATTAAAATGATAGGTGTCAACCTGAAACTTCTCTGCGAAATGTCCGGGCATCTGAACTTGGCCTAGGCACCAAAGCAAAGAAAATATTTCTTTTTGGCTGCCGTATTCCAGTGAACAACAATATTAAGAAAAAAAGTCCTCAGAGTTTACGTTTTTGAGTTTTTCATAGAGGTGATGAGATTTTTCCCTAGGTCTTGAATTTTGCTTTTGGCATTTCCTATGCCTTACATATCATTACCTTGAAAAGTAGTTTGCAGTTCTAAATCTATGTACAAGATATCCGGCATGCAGTTGATGTTTGCATGGTTGTTGGATGAAAAGAGGGCAGTGCAGACTGCCCCAGATGTCTTAATTAAAGTTCTTTAATGAACTAGCTAGGCATGTTATATTTTGTACAGTTATTGATAGGAGTTTATAACTTTCCTACAGGTACTTGTGGAACAACTTGTGTGTCTATGTGTGTGTGTGTGTCTCTGTGTATGTGTTCTTAGTTATTTGTTCATACTTTGACGTCCAAATAAAGGAATTTTGACCAATATGTTTAATCATGCTCTATAGAGATTTTTCTTTCTTAAGGAGTTCCTCATTATTTGGGGATAACTAATTGCAGCAAGTAAATAAAGTTATTAATGTATATTCACTTAAAACATAGAATATTTATATAGAGAGAGATTACATGATAATGTTTGGTAAATTATCTTTTCTGTACTAAGTTTGCCTGTGACGTAGCAGTTTCTCATCCCTAATATTATTCTGCTTAGGTATAAAACAATCCAAAACATTTTGTTGTAAATGTGAATTAAGTTCATATTTCATTGTGGTTGCAAGTGATACCATATCCTGAAGGATTAAACTGCTGACATAAGTTTAATGATTACCGATGGCTATGTCAGAGGAGCTGCAGGTGGCAATTGAAGTTCAAGGTGTCAGCCCACCAGGAGAAATCTCCCTGATGGATGAATCTCAACTAGTCAAGGCCCTGAGACCACAGATCCTAGAATGTCTTTTGCTTCTGCTAGGTCTTTACATGTTTGCCGCTGCTGTCTTTCTCTGGTGTCTGGCACAGGGGTGAATGGGTGTGGAGAGATTCCCCACTGCCTGTAATGTAGTGTGTTTATCTCATGCTAACATCCGTTCTACAGGACACTTTTACCTGTGGGTTATTTTAAAGATGTTTCCTTCCTAAGCTGTACTGTCTACTTGATAATATTAATGTTAGTTTAAATAGAGTTTTGATGATAAGAAAAGTAAATAAAAGAAGGAAGTGTCACACAGCTAGAACACATGTGTTTCTATTGAAGAGCCAAATGGGCTTTTGTTAATGATTAAGAAAAACATTTGTGTTCCAGTAGCCCAGCGACTTTCAATTTTAATTTTAATGTTGGGAGATGTGTTCACAGGTTTTAGAGTATATCATGGCTAAAATAGAGCTTTGAAAATAACTCAAAGATGTTTGTGTTAAACAATTTTGAGGTGAAAATCCCAAGAAGACGATCTAAAGTTTTAGAAAGGCACATAATTGAATGAGAAACTTGTTAAGATCAGGGAACAAGAACAAAGCAGCCCAATTATCATTAGTTGATGTAGCTTTCTTGCTAGGATTGGTTGATGACCAAAGGAGATGATTAATTCCTTATATCTATTTCTGCCCTCAATATTGTAATATGAGTGGATATATACTCTAAAGATTTAAAGTAGAGCTGACTGATTGGTTTTTTTATGTTTGTGCTTCCTTTAAGATTTCTTACAAGACTACATTTCAAGATAAGTAACAATGTAATTGTCCTTTTCTTTGTAACTGCAAAACACAGCCTGAGTAAAAGATCTGACAGAGAAGAATATCTTGTTTGTCTACACAGTTAATCTATAGCAGGTTGCTGAAGTATGAATGCACATGAGTTCTTGGGATAATTTACTTTCTACCTGTAACATGTAAAATGTTTATCATGTAAGCGATATGAAAAACAAACTGTTTTTTCCTTGTACTCATTGTAATCAGGCACTTGTAAAACAGAATGCAACAACACTGCAAATTTTATATTATCTGTAATTTTTCTTGAGATCTATATGCTGTAAAGGAAAGAATAAAGATAGAATTAAAATGGATTAGAAAGAAAACATCAAGATAGAGTTAGAAGGAAAACATCAAGAGTGAGAGAAGAAAAGGTCTGAAGGAAACCACAAAAGTGTATGAGCATCTTTTTTTCCTTTAACCCCAGAGATAGAAAAGTCATAGTATGCACTGACTTCATAAATTCCTTTGGAATCCTGCACTGATGGAGCCTGGCCTCCCAGGGAACAAAAACGATAAATCAGAATGCAAATAAAATTGCAAATATATGTCCAGTGTTAGTAAAGAAAAAAGAACTCTTTTCTGTTGGTCCAGGAATAAACCTGTCAATCTATAAAATACAATCAGATGTTTTAAAACATCTGCAGTGCTGATGGTAACAATTGATAATGACCCAAGACAAAGACTTAAAATAGCTATAAGTAGAAAATTGTATCAATGGATTGAAAATATTGTTCAATAATTGTAACCTATATACATATAAAGATTACAGAATACAAAGGACAATTTGCTTCAGTTTTTCAAAAATTCCAGTTTGTGTTCACTTTTTCAGAAGATAGGGATGAAATGAACCAAAGTTTTATTAGGAAGGATGGAAAAACGATTGATTGAATGATTGATTTCTTAATGTTTAAACTGTTCTTCCATGTACCCTGAATTAGCTCCACTGCTGATGATAGGGTAGCTACCATGCATAACACTTAAACAGCATAAATAATAAATTATCACATTAGAAAGAACTGCAGTATCATCATTGTTATTTGCTATTCAGAGAAATTATGCTGATGATTTCCATGGCACATTTTAAGAAATTTAAATTGAAGTCCCTTAAAATTAGGCAACAATTTTAAAATATTAAGTTACATACTAGAATATATTTATAAAGTGAGTGTTATATAATGTATTATTTTAGAAGATTGTTTTAAATTTATAACTACTATGAATTATTGATATATTTTTATTTATTTGAACAAAATCATTTTGTGATGATTCACAAATGATAAAATAGACACTTTTATTTTTATCACTTCATAAGATAAAAGATTACGGAAATTATTAAACATTTTCCTACTGGCCCCTTTTTGACTCAATTGTAACAAACTAGAGATAGGCCTCTTATCTGGATTCATTTCATAGATCTCATCAATGCAGGCTCTGAAATAGCAGGAAAACCCTAAGTACTCAGATATTCCACTCATTACTAACTAAATGTAAGATATTCACAGAAGAGTTGGGCAGTAGAGTTCATTTTTATTGAGTGTTATTTGCACCACAATCTGCTAGATGCTGTGGAATGCAATTGCTATCTTTGTCTCTCAAATCTTTAGATTTAAGCATAGGAAGTAGTGATGTAAGACATTTAGAAATGTAAAAAGACAAAATAAGGGCCCAATCCAGCAGAGGACACAGATTCACCTCCCACTGCCCGCCCCGGGAAACCTCTTGATAGGGTCAGGGTACAATCAACCATGAGCCTGTTTTACACTAGGCAGCTGGGCACCATCATGCCAAGCTCCACCTGTGGCTTGACCTTCACATGCAAGGAAAGAAAGGCAACAGCTCTGTGCCATGCCTTGCTGCTGGGATGGGCAGGACTCAAGTGCCACCTGTGACTCAACCAGGAGTCTTGGCACCAGACAGTCTAGCACCATATTGTGAACAAGTACCCTGTGGGGAAATGAAGGAGAGAAAGAGGCAGGATGGCTCAGGGGCTGGGGGGAGAAGCAGATAAGAAGAAATGAGGGTGGTGACGAACAGGCTGACGTGGATACCCTGCTAGCCACCTGAGTCAAAGATGATGTTGGGGCATGGATACTGCCAAGTGCCAGGTCTAAGTCTGAGGCCTTGCATCAGTTCCTGTTGCCAATGAGGCCAGTGCAAAGACCTGTAGCCTGATACCATGTTAGTATCCAAGGGACACAAAGCCATGGGGATGTGCCAGTCAGAGTGGGCTGTGCTGCCACATAGGGACATGAGGATGTCTAGGTTCTGGATGCTGCCAAGGATGATATCTAGGTCCATGGTCCTACCACAGCCAGGGTCTGTGTTGATGTCCCTGTTCCATATTGCCACCAAATGCCACACAGATGCCCAGGTTTTAGGCCATTAGAGTGTCCGAGGGCCATGGAGCCACCAGGGCCATGCTGACCAGAGTGACTTGTTCTGTCACCTGGGGCAATGGTATTATCCTGGCCTGGACTGCTGCTAATGGCCCTGGCTTAGTTCGTGGCCCTGCAGCATCCAGGGTCTGGAGTGATATCCATGGCTCCTGTAACCACCAAGAGCTCTGCAGATGACCACCTGAGACCAAACTGGTGTCTGAGGCTCATAATGTTGCCTGTGCTGCCACCACAGCCATTGTGACATCTGGGCCTGAACAGCTGAGGGCATTGTCTGTGTCCTTGGACCTGCTGCAGCTGTAGTCTGTAATGATGTCCACAGCCCAAAGTAGCACAGGTCACCATGGGCACCATGGTGTGCTCAACCAGCCCAACCTTTTACTTGCTCTGAAATAGGTGGCCTTGTCCCTTGCTGTGTACTGCAACAGGAGAGATGGACCTGCTTCTCAAGGGACAGCTGAACCCCTGCACTTGGAAAAGATGGCCCCATCCATTACCACAGGCATGTACCTCACTGCACAGCACGCTAGAGCTGACCACTGCTATGAGGGGGTGAGCCAGCCCTGAGAGCATGAGAGAAGCAGGTCTAGCCCTGCCATCCCCGTAGTTTGTTATGTGGTGGCATGGGTGAGGGAAAGATGGCCTCCCTACTTGTTCCTCTCACCCATGCAACAGGTAAGAGAGCTAGAGCCAGAGTCACAAAAGCGAGAGAAGGAACCTTGCATCTCACCAAGGGCAGCATACAGGAGAGCAAGTCCTGTCCCTTGCCTGGGCAACACACTACAAGTGATACTGTTTTCAAAGGTGCGGGGGAGATAACCATGAAAGCAAGAGAACTGACCCTACATCATTTCCCAAACTCGTATGTCCCTACAGCAAGCAGGAGAGAGGACCCTGCATTTTGCCTGCTGGTAAGTATGGGTGAGTTAGATACAAACACCTGAGAGCAGAACTGGCCCCGCACCTTGTCACAGGCAGCATTTGGTGGACTAGCTAAGGCAGTGCTGCAAATCTTGCCCAAGCAATGAAAATGAGGGAAAACTGGTGGACTGATGAACCCAGCTGCCATCCTAGCCCAGAATCCGGGTTATGAGTTGGCCCACCCCAACATTCACCTCATCTATGATCCACTGAAAAATGTAAAGGGGATTAACCTACAGATACCAACCAGCAGGATCTCCATGACACAAGAAAACAATAGGATACCCAGGAGAAGCCACAAGGAGAGCCGGTTGTTCTTGACATAGCAGATGCCAGAGGCCTCTGGCCAGGCCATTGACTCCTGGCAACAAACATTTGCAAGTAAAGATGAATGGACTATAAGTCAAACCGTGACTCATCAGGGCACACTACAGCTTCCATAATAAGATTCTTCTGCTTTTTTGTTTTGTTTCTTTCTTAAGTTTGAAATTTGGTATTTCTCTTAAATTTTGTTTTGTTTTGGGGAAGAATGTTGCAAGGGTAGAGGGAGCTTGTGAGGGGATGAGAAGATAAGTGGAATTAGAATGCATGTTGCAAAATCCATGAAGAATGAATAGAAGTCAAAAGAATTTTAAAAATAAAATAGCATGTATCATAAAGAATTATAAATGTCTTCTATTTGCCTAAAAGAAGAGTATTTTATCTGCAATTGTAAAGGGCCTCAACAGAATTTGTAGAGATATTTTCAATGGGTTGAAAAGAGATTGTGAAGGGATAACATCTCAGAATGTAATTATAAAAGCCCTGATGTGATCTTTTCAGATATAGATGACATGCTGAAGGCATGTTTACTACAGAAAATATAAGGGATATTTAAGGAATGCCAGTGTTTCTACTGGAGGGAAAAATATGTCAGTGCAATGATGCCTGATAATATTCTGTTATACTCATAGATTGGTACCTAGCCCTGTTGTTATCAGAGAGCAAAGGATGCAAACAGATGCAGACCCACAAACATTAGGCAGAAGAGAAGGCAAATGGATGGTAGGCATGAGAGGGATCAAGGACACAACAACAAAACCCATAGAATCAATTGTACTGGATGCATAGAGACTCACAGAAACTGAACCAACAACCAAGGAGCCTGCACGAAACTAACCTATACACTCCACAGATATGTAATACTTATGTAGCTTGGTCATCTTGTGGAACTCCTAACCGTGAAAGCAGAGGTTGTCTCTGACACTTTTACTGGCATTTGGAACTCTTATACTGGGTCGCCTTGCCCAGTCCTAATTCACGGAAAGAAGCCTAATCTTATTACAACTTGATATGCCATGCTTAGTTGATAACAATAGGAGACCTACAATTTCCTGAACAGAAACAGAGGATTAGTGGATTGGGAGAGTGGGAAAAGAGGGGGATGTGGTGGGGGGAGGAATTGGTAGGAGAGAAGGGAGGGGAAACTGTGGCTGGAATGAAAAATAAATGAGTAAAAAATATTCAGTCAATCTCCAAAACTTGTAATTATTATGAACATTTGATCCGATAAATGTTAGAGTTATTTTAAAAATAAACTCTTGATTAATTTAGCAAAAAAAAAAAAAAAGAACCAAAAGGGATGCCAGTGTTTAGCAGGCACAAAGGAATGTAAATCGCAGTATATAACATGGGAGAGGGTTGAAGCAGAGGGGAAAGGAAAGAAGGGGAACAGAGAAAAATGTATAGTTCAATAAAATGAAAAAATGAGGTACAGAACTAAACAGAAAATTCCTAATGGAAGAATCTCAAATGGTCGAAAGACACTTAAGGAAATGTTCAACATTCTTAGCCATCAGAAAAATGCAAATCGTAACAACTCTGAGATACCATCTTAACACTTGTCAGAATGGATGAGAAGTAAGAGGAATACTTATCCATTGCTGGTAGGAATGTAAATTTGTACAACCACTTTGGAAATCAATATGGCAGTTTCTCAGAAAATCAGGAATCAATCTACCTCAGGAAGCAGCAATACCACTCTTTGGCGTATATCCAAAAAAAATGCTCAAACATACTACAAAGACATGTTCAACTATGTTTATAGAAGCATTATTTGTATTAGCCAGAAACTGGAAACAACCTAGATGCCCCTCAACCACAGAATAGATAAAGAAAATATGGCACATTTACACATTAGAGTACTTCTCAGTGGTAAAAATTAATGACATTTCAGATGCACACCACTATACTTAATTTTTCAGGTGGGTTCTGGGGATCTAAATCCAAGTCCTCATGTTTGTACAACAAGTGCTTTATCTATTAAACCATCTCTCCGACACCTCTGCTACTATCATGCATTTCATCTGTAGAATCAAGTCATGTGTGCGGTCTTCCAGGGATTCTCAAAGTATTCAAATCATGAGCTGTGCAACTTATAAAGTACCAAACATATGGACAAATATAAGTTTCAGTAATCACCCTTACCTAACATTTGCATATTAGTATATTAAAGACAAACATTCTTAAGTGTCATGGGTAAAGAGCAGAAATTTGACCTACACTAACTAAACATACACTCCTTGCTCACTAATCAGTTCCTGAAGACAATTAGAGTTTTAAATTTGCCTTCACTTGAATCACTAACTCTGAAATGTCTATGACAGAAAGGTTGAGATCAAATTTTAATGAGGTGCAAATATAAGGTATTTAAATATTTCTTATGAAAGTTAGTGTTTACACCAGAAAAGGAAATTTTATTGAAGATTTTTTTTGTTGATTAACAAAATTAATGAACATATTTTGCCAATAGCAAAGAGAAAAATATCTTTGATCCTGTTTTTCAGTTGTGGCACTGCACTTTTCATGCTTTTGACCATAAATAGTTAATATTTAATATTAAAGTTGAAATAATTTACATTTTCTCAACTCGCTTTTGCAATTTATAAATTTGCATCAGCAAATTATGCTGATGATTTTATCTTAAACAAGATTTAGTCTTTTATGATAGGTAATAGAGTCATTTAGAAAAATAATACAGACAGCATAATTTGGTCCAATTAAAAGACATAACGTACACACAGATCCTAGGGCAAAGCGTTTTGAAGGTCTTTATGCGTTACTCCTTTCATCGTTGTGACAAAATATCTGGTAAGAAACAACTTACCAGAAGGGATGCATTTAAATGAGAACTAGAGAGGAAACAGTCTATAGTGGAAGCAAATGACAACGGGAGGAAGAGACTGCTGATAACTCTTCATCCAGAGTCAAGAAGCAAGCAAAACAGAAAGTGGGGACTGTCTATAAAACTTTAAAGATCACCCTAGTTTTCCACTTTCTCATGAAGGCTCCAGTTCCTAAGGCTTCCACTAGTCGTATAAACAGTGCCAATAGCTGGCGACCAATCATTCAAACACATAAGCATTCGGGAGACATTCAACATTCAAACACAGCAAGAATATTTCCGCCTCAACCTCTTAGACCAGAAGTGACTGGAAGTCATGTAGACTAAATTCAGCATACACAGTGTGATGAAAATGCACATATCTTGGTAGGTTATTGTTCATGGACAGCCACCTCATCGCAGTTCTTTATGACAGATGAGTCAACATTTTCTAAGAAGTATCTTTCAATGCCTGTCACTGTAAAAGAGAGTCAAGAAGTTGTTCTTAATTACAGGGTTTTGTGTGTATTTCCAGATAATTAATGTTCAGAACATGATTCTTTAATTATTTCTGAAAATAGCAGATTTCAACATATAGCATAATGCTGTACTTTCTTGGAGACACAGAAGACTGAAAAGTCAGTTGTATAAACTGAGGTCATTGATGAGTTTTGAGAATAACCATTTTGAAAAGAACAAAATTGGGACACAGCAGAAAGACATTTTTATGCAGGACATTTTTGATCCATTAACATTCTAGTTCTTGATCCTACTATTCTTGGACACCATGACCTTTTTATTTCCTATTCATCACATACATTGTACTGAATATAATATATTATGACTTAATTCAAATTCATTAAACCACACAATTAACTGTATAATTTAATGCATTTTTCTTCTCATCATTTTCGCCAAAAGGTTCTCAGAGTTTTACAAATTAAAAGTAAAGTAAATGTCCTTGAAGAAGGTTCAGTAACTCGGCCTTAGTAAATATTATAAAAACAATAATTTCTTCATCAGTATGAGGAGCCAGCTGCAACAGGCCTGAAGAATATGAATTATCTCTTGTCTGGGAGAAGTGGAAGAGGTTAAAATTCATCATTTTAACTGATAGGCTCTCACAGAAAAATAAGCAAGGCAAAGAATACTAAATGCTGTTTTAATTTTTAAGGTCTCCTTACTGATTTTCTAAGGGAATATGCCTTAATTCTTTGTATTGTAAGCAAGATTTTTTGTAATAAGCATTTATTTTATCTTTAATTCATCTTAATGAGATATATTTCTGAAATTTAATCTTACTAAATGAAGCAGTTTTGCATCTTTACTTTTTAAAACACAGAGTAACCTCTAAATAGTAATTTTGACTCCTTTGTGACAAGTATATTGCATTTCATGTTTAGATTACATCTGAGTCTGCCCTTCTTGGGTCTTCCAAAATGGAATTTATTTCAATTTCAAGAACACAAAGTCAATCCAAATGAAAGAATAAATTTTATTATTTCTCTTTTATTTTTCTTCATGGAGGTGTTAAAAGAGCAGATGAAGTGGCAGACTATCACTACCACCTGATTTCATTCGGGAAAAGGAGGAAAATTAGTAGCTGTAAAGTTTGTTATTGAGATAAATCATTTTTCTTAGTTTCTGCCCTTTATCTAACCCCTCCAGGTCAGTGTTACCCTCATGGAACTCTCTAAAAACATTCACCTTTACTAGGAAGGAAGGTTTCTCAGATAAAGTCTAATATCAAACTATAAGTTCTCTACAAATATCAGGAACCAGAGACTAGTTACACTGCATAGTCATCCTAGAAGTTTCAGGTTTTCTTCCTTTTTTATACCCATCTACATTAGTACTGACTCTCTCCCAGAAAAAAAAAAAAATATTAGTAGAGTGTATATTTATTAAAAGGGCCATATTAGATTGACTTACAGAACTACAATAAGGGCTGTCCAACAACGAGTGAGGCCAAGAAGGCAGTAGTTTCTGAGTGCCAGAGTCTTCTTATGTCATCAGTCCCAGTCTGGAACTGAAGGCAGGAAGAATTCCCTTCAAGGCATTAGTTTTCAATGCCAATTGGAACCTCAGCCAAGGACTAATGTTAGAAAAGAATGCAGCAGGAGCAGTAACGGGGTAGCTCTCATCCATTGCTAGTGGGAATGCAAACTTGTGCAACCACTTTGGAAAGCAGTGTGGCTGTTTCTCAGGACATTCGGGATCAACCTACCCCTGGACACAGCAATGCCTCTCTTGGGAATATACCCAAGAGATGCCCGATCATATGACAGGGGCATTTGTTCAACTATGTTCATAGCAGCATTATTTGTAATAGCCAGAACCTGGAAACAACCTAGATGTCCTTCAATGGAAGAATGGATGAAGAAA